>NW_027283388.1:0-92872 GCF_046629955.1 Centroberyx affinis | reverse complement strand
GTTACCAAATTGATAGAGAGGAGGTATAAGAGATTTTTTTCCCAGTGTACCATGTCATTTTGCTGGAAAACGGTCAATTAATTAGTTAATGCTTATTAAGCATTAACTTATTAAGCATTAACTAACCGTTAACTTAGTGACCCTTATTGTAAAGTGTTACCAACACTTTTAAATCTGCACACACATAATGGCTATTGTTACTTTTGCCGTTTTCAGTTAAAACACTCAGACAAACACAGACACACACACACACGAAGAAGACTCAATAATCAATCATCGTCACATCATATATCCCTAATTAGCTGAGTAACAGCATGAGACAGAAACCCACATCCTTCAGCGAACACACCCATATCCATGTATCACTTCTGGTAAAATTCTCCACACTGTACACTGTGCACTTTATTTAGTAATTTTGTCCTTAGTCAGTGTCTGAAATAGCTCTGGTCAATAATTGGTTTCAACCACATGAATTAAAAGCCAACGGAATTACATGGAAATTCCCGTGTCTGGTAAATTATTGGCATCCTCCAACCACAGCTCTTTTCAGGAACTGGCACGTAGGAATTCATGTAGGTCGATATCACTGTGAAGGTGGAGTCACATACTGTAAATGCAATTTGTTCATCTTTTTGTCATAGTGTTAGAATAGAATATTCATTCAGAGCGTGATTCAACCTGTGGATGCACGGACATGGTACACTGGGAAAAAAATATCTCATATACCTCTCTCCCTAGCTTTTATTTGAATTTCTTTTCCTTACACTTTTCTCTTACATTATCATTTTGGTAACAGTGATATATTCAAGACAGTATGGATCTGCTGTACATGTTTATGGCCTTCTGTAGTTTAATGTGAATATGATGCACATTTGCACATCATGTATATTGCTGTAAATTCACATACCTTGGCTTCAGTTTTCACACATATACATAAACATATATTTCACACAAATGTAGCAAATGTGTTTGTACATGCCTATACTTATATTTACTTATATCTGCTTATATTTACTGATGCTATATTTACTGGAGAAATGTTTTTAATCTGTTAATCTGTTTTTTTCCCTCTGGTCATATTTCTGCATATTCTCACTCTGCCGAAGTATTGAAATTGCTGCCATAATTTACATTATCCATTCAACTGTATATATTCTATTTTATCGTTTTTCTGTCTCAAGTCTAAATGTAGAATGTAGACCAAGTCAAGTCAGAACAAATCAAGAGTCCAGTATCAATTTAATATCTTAAAGAAAACTAAATATCTAGGACTTTTCAATGCAATATGGTTTTAATAGGATAAAAACTTGGTAAGAGCATCATGAGTTTGATTTCTATAATCAGTTTCAACTTCAATAAATTCAATCATTCCATACAAATTCAGAAAACAGAATTTAAATTCAGTCGTCTGGTTTCCTCCATATAATTATTTGCATTATGTATCATTATGGTCATCTCACAAAATTTCAGGAGAGCAGGCTGACTGTTAAGTGTCTGCTGTTCATTTTCAATCACTGCCCAAATTTTATCAGCTGATCCAGGATTTGAAGATTACTCATTAACTTCGAGGCAACTGCTACAACTTTGAAAGACACAACCTGTCTGCATTCTTGTCATGTTTGGTAATGATGATAGTGTGATTGAAACTGTGACCAAATGAATGAGTCATGTAAAATTAGCAGAGTACAGTCATGGTCCTGGCAGACAGTTGCAACAGTCTCAACTTTCCACTATTTGACTACTAGTAACATCAATGGAAAGTAACTAAGAAGTAGTGCAATCACATACATACAGAGCAGATTTATGCAAAGATACAGTACAGTACAGTATGTATTTTCATTTGACAGCAGCAGCTACAACCTTAAAGACATTGTAGACAACTGCTTGGTGTTATTATGTTTAGCTAATATCAGGTAGTTTTCAATAGTTTTCTGTGTCAGGCAGCAACAGTACTAATAATGTGGTAAAAAGAAATGCAATCCCCAAATGTCATGTTGTATTTACCAATCCACAGGATCTCATGTAACTGTCCCTAAACATATGAGAGAAAAGGGGCGTTTCTGTATCTGTCTCTATCTCTCTCTGTCTCTCTCTCTCTCTCTCTCTCTCTCTCTCACACACACACACACACACACACACACACACACACACACACACACACACACACACACACTCAACACTTACCTAAACTGAATCTACACCACCCTGACACTACACTTGTACCTTTAGGCTTACACTTAGTCCACAACATTCACTCATTTTCTTTACCTTTACCTTACCTTCTTTACATTTTCTTTCTCTTTTTCTTATTCCTGTTCAGGGTCATACTGTCTATCCCAGCATGCATTAGGCTACAGACGATCAAACTATGCACCAAAGTGCGTGAATATTTGCTTCACCCCTCATTCACTTCCATTGAAAACCCAAACGGCGAATAGAAAACATCATCCGGTGGTGAAGAAGTGAAGTGAACTGGAGTTCACGTGTGGTGAACGACCTTAATTCACACGGCCGGCCAATAGGAATGCTGCTTTGGGCGTGTTGACCTCTGAAAGACAATCCAACATGACGGAGTCTCTAATCATGGCAGCGTCACATCCAGTTTTAGACAGCACTGCTTTAGCAGAGTACACAAACAAGCAAAAAGAGATGCTGCGGTTTGCAGTGGTGACTAGATGACATTTAAGTGCAAAACTATTTGATAGATCAGTGATTCCCAACCTTTTTCATATCACAGACCCTTAATTTAGTCCACATTAGGGCCACAGACCCCCATTTGATGATTTTGTCTCTCAGACCCAAATCTGAAAATATTTTTTTGTTAGATAATGATTTTGTCCAGAATTCCATGACTATCTGTAGATAACAGTGAAACTATGATCAAAACAGTTATTATTCTACATTATCTCATTGTGTTAACTTCTTGTAAATTAAATACTGGTGAAATTTAACAATTCATCAATTTGCTGGGGACCCCCTGGAACCCCCTCAAGGACCCCTGGTGGACCCCACGTTGAGAACCACTGTGATAGATGTTTTAAGTTAAGTGATAGTTAAGTGATAAGCTAGTGATACTAGCTAATTAGCATGCTAGTAGCTAATAGCTAACTAGCTACCACTCAGTATTGCGTGTCACAGTTGAGTAGCAAGTTATGCCTACCACACTTTAGAAGATATTTATTCTGACACACTCTCACACTTAACAACAATTTGTCTCAAGTCATGAGTTTTTAGTCCTGGAGCTGCTCACATTTTAAGATTCTGTTCAGACTGAGAATCCTGCAGCATCACACACTAAAAGACTCAACAAGATTTTTCTGGTAGTGCCTTGCTTGCATCAGTGCAGGTTTTCAGTGCATGTGAAGGATTATACAGGCTCAAAACACTGATAATAGGCTATGATGTTTGTCGTAACGGTCAAGACGAGAAAAATTTCTCCAACTCTGAAATTTGTCTAAAACTGTGAAATCACTTCAAATATCGTCTAGTGTAAGGTCAGCATTAGCTACTAGCCATGAAAATACTGGCGAGGCAGGTGCCAGTGTCACAGTTGATCACTTCTTTTATAAAGGTAAAAGAGTATTGTGACGGACCTCTCATTCATCACCTGACACACGAAATCATACACGCAAACAAGTTCAGCATTTTTATTTATGCTTTGCAAGCATGATGCTAAGCTAACTCAGCTCCAAGATACTGTAGCTGCTAAGTAGATAACAGTTGTGTCGGGAATTGAACCCAGGACTTTGTTGTTGTTAGCAACAGTGCTAACCGCCAAGCCACCCCAGTCCACAACATCTCACCCAATAATGTACTGAGCAATAGGTACATGACCTGTAAGCGACCAGACAATACTAATGCCAGTCTGTAGATCAAGTAGATGTTCTTCTACAAGCTGGATCTTGCCCTGCCTGCCTGCTGTATTTTCACTGTGGTAAACCCAAGATAATTACCAATGTTCCTGTGAGTGTTCTCTAAGTTGTTGTGTTGGTTACATCACTTTATTTGGAGAACATCACAAAAACAAGACATGGAGACACTGAGTGAAATTGTGGTGTTACATAGACGGTAAAAGACAATGCGGTGAATGGAAATTAGCCTGCTGGGTATACTCTGTCAAGCAGTAGCCATCTGAAAATCTATTCATGTGTGAATAGTCTATGACAAAAGTTTGCACTTTCTGCATATATGCATTTGTACAAGACCAAATTGATGACATCTGTAAATTTAAATCTGTGTACTGCAGACAACATAATCAACATAGAAGTTATTTATTTGTTTTTATTTTATTTATTTATTTTTTACTTTTTTGTTTTAATATTGTTTACATCTATTTTTTACTGCACTAACCATAACTTCTACTATAATATCATCTTTTATTTTCCTATTTTCTAAATCTTTATTATGTCTTTATTTATTATGTCTTTATTATGTCGAATTATATGTTCCTTATTCTTTTTATACTGAGAGGACCCAGCATACAAGCATTTCATTGCACTGTTTACATGTGTATGCTGTGAATATGACAAAAAAACACACTTGAACTTGAAGTTAATCTTATTTTATGAGCTTGAATATCATGAATGAAGCATAAAATAACACAAAATTTTAGCATGGCATAGATATTAAAAGACAATGCAGTATATGGCAATTTGTAATGAGCTTGATATGCTAGTAGGCTTTATATGATGTCTTATAAACTTAAATTTTGTGATTATAAAAGATCATTCTCCTGTAAAGAGATACCTTGGTTATTTAAATGTTAGTCTGTCAGTTTTCTTTGTTAGGATCTGGTCACATTATGCGAAAAAAGTTTCCATATTTTGTCCACCAGCTGCCCTGTAATTACCTGGCTAGCATCGTTAACATTCCTCAGTGAAAAACAATCAGGTAGAATCTAACAAGCTAGCTTGCAGGTAGCAATAACCTCTGGTTTCAGTGAGGAATGCTAACAATAACATTATATTTTAGGCAACTTGCTGACACTCTCACGCATAGCAGCTTACAGTGAGTGAGCTGGTAGGGGCTCAGTGTCTAGATACTTTGACAGGACACATGGCCTAAAGCAGTGATTCTCAACCTTTTTCATATCAAGGACCCCTAATTTAGTCTCTATCTTTTGTCTCTCGAACCCAAATCTGAGAGTATTTTTATTGTTAGATACGATTTTGTTCATAATTCCATGATTATCTGTAGAGAGAGATAACAGTGAAACTATGATCAAAACAGTCATTCTTCTACATTCTCTAATTGTCTAATTGTGTTACCTTCTTGTAAATGAAATAATGGTGAAGTTTAACAATTCATCAATTTGTCTGGGGACCCCCTGGAACCCCCTCAAGGACCCCTGGCGGTCACCAGACCCCACGTTGAGAACCACTAGCATAAAGTAACGTACAAGTGCCTGACGAGTAAAAATAACAGACTGAAATTCAATCGATATCAAGGTATCTGCTCATCCGAAACCGCTCCTCAGTAGTAAAACCTCCTGAGGTTGACGTAAACAGGAGGGATTTGGTTGCCACTGATGTAGGGGTAGTGTGTGTACACCTGTTGCCCGGCAGCGGTCGCGGGGTTGTAGTACATTTGCGGGCTGGTGTAACCGCGGGAGTAATAGGGGTTGGAGTTGGCATAGTAGCGGTTAAGACTGACGAGGGAGTAGTAGGGGTTGAGAGGAGAGAGGGGGTCAGTCGGAGATAAGGGGTTGAAGTACTCCAGTCGCGGTGAAGGGTAGTAATAGGTGCCAGAGACGACACTGGTGCTATCCTGCATCGCCAACACACGCCCCTGGAAACAGATGGTACTCGTCAGGATCGGTTTACTCACTGGAGTGTCACAAATGCAGAAATGCTCAGTGATTTGTTTTGGTTCATTGACAACAACAGTAAGAAGATAAGTCCATATTGTTACAATGTGGTTCAAGGACAACAAGGACCTCACACACAGTGCAAAGGGGAAAGTCACTCAAGTCAATTCCATACTAACACACTTGCTCACTCACTCATTCTCATACTTAGTCACTCACATTCTAATTCATTCACTCACTCACTCACTCACTCACTCACGCATGTTCACTCGCTCAATTCGGCTACTCGGTCAGTCACCTACACATTCGCTCACTCACTGACAAACTAACTCACTCATGCGCTCGTTCATTTACATACTGATTCACGCACTCACTCACTCATACTAACTCACTTACATACTCATTCACTCATTCATTTACATACCAACTCACTAATTTACATACTAACTCACTTTCACTCACTCATTCACTCACTCACATACTAACTCACTCACATACTCACTCACCCTTTCACTCAAATACACACACATTTGTATATTAAGTCACTCACTCACTCACTCACTCATTTGTATATTAAGTCACTCACTCACTTGTATATTAACCCACTCCCTCACTCACTCACTCACTCACTCACTCACTCATTTGTATGTGAACGCACTCAGTCACTCATTTGTATACTCAGTCACTCACTCGCTCACTTGCTCACTCATTCAGTCACTCACTCATTTGTATACCAACTCACTAACTCAGTCAGTCACTCACTTGTTCACACACTCATAAGTTGTAACTGTGAAGCTTCATTTTTAAAACTAGTTCTCTAGTTCTTCTCTAGTTGTGACTTCAGAAGATTCAGTGATTATTTTTGTTTATCCGTAAGTCCTGTGCTTGAAGAATCTGTGTATATATACTAAAATATAAACACATTATTTATTACCTAATCAGAAATCCAATGGGTTTTTTTTTCATGCATGCTTAACTCACCTCAATACTCATATAGTCTTCCTCTGCCGCTGACTCCAGACTCATCTAGTAGCAAACATAAATCAAAAGGAATGGTGTAAGATTTCCGTATAACTTTTAAATAATTTTTTACAGCGCTTTCTAACTGTTGTAATTTTTTTTATCATTATTGTGTGTCTCTTAAACGATTAGCAGGAAAATAATTCCTTGCACCGTCTAACAGCGGAAAAGACAGTTTAGTTTGAATTTTGCAAATATTTTTTTTTATCTTTACTTTTGCATGGAAAAAGTGAATCTTCTGTGATGGTGACATTTGAAGAGCTCTAGTCTAAAGCATTGTATATCCAAAAACTAAATTATAAAACAAACTATATATCCAGTAAAAGTGTTATAATTTTGTTAACCAAGGACTTAAGTTACCTGCTATCTTTTAAATTCTACTCCAGTATTTTGTAATTTTGTTCTATTGTGTTGTAATTATTTTTTTGTATTATTTTGTGTCACTGTGTTCAAACTGTGGATACCAAATTTTTTGTCTTCTTTTTTTTTTTTTTTTACATTGTTAGTGTTTTTACATTGACCACAGTTCACCATGACTTAAAGACTTTTCCATTGGGCATACCTGATTTGTGTGTACTCTCTAGGCTCAGTAATGGAATATATTTGTAAAATTTTTGAATTATGTTGTATATAAAGAGAGGGGATACCAGAGTGCATCCTTAATGCTTCGGAATAAATGAATCATTTTACTGAATAAATCCTGTATCATCTTATTGATTTTCCGCATTAATATTATTGTTTAATTTCTCTAAAATGTTTTTTTTTATTTAACTCATATGGTAAAAATACTAACAAAAAATACTTACAGAGGCAACACCAGAGCTCAGCAGGCAGAACAACACTGTTGCAATCCTCATTTTGACGCTGGACCTGCATAAAAAGTACAATCACTATTCAAACACACGGATGAGGATGAAATCAAACGAGTTGTTTTTTGCATTATTTGTGCATACTTTGTGTTCATGGCGCATTACGCCGTCGTCGGGTAAAAAACCTTGTATCTCCAAAATGTCAAACTTTTCAGGAACTAAGAAAAACAGCCTTGTTTTCAGCTTGACCACCATGCTTTTCTGAGTTTACCTAATTGGTTTGGAAAAGGTTTCATAAACCCAAGGGCTGTAGAATTTGCTCAACCCATAGAGGAACATGTAATCACCAAAACTGGAGTTATGAGGTTTCTACCCGACAGCAATGGTTTGTTTAATGTGTGTTCTTAGTTATTATTTGCAATATAATCATAATGTATACTCTGTTAATATTCACCCAGCCAGTGAACAGTCTAATTATTTTGTGTAGTGTGGAGTCCTCTGCTGGCTGACGGCTGTTATTTGAAACAGATGAAGACCCTAAAAACACTCTACTACCTCTCTACTATCATATTATAATACATACCCAAAATAATTATGCACTAAAATATAATTAAAAATAAAACCAAATATTATATTATATTATATTATATTATATATTACCATTATTTTATGTAACTATATGTATGTTTATATATTTATATGCATATATGAGATTATACCTGTATTTGTATATCAGACTTTCTATACCTTTATTTTTTTGTTCATAACCAGTATTTGTATTGTTATTTTTGTCTAATAATAAAAAAGGTTTTCCAAATATTGTGAGTCCATCAGCTCTTACAAAAGTGCATCCAGAAGGTGATACATAAATGAGAAAAAAATATTAACTGAAATAAGTCAAGTTATTACATTAAAGGAGTGTAAATATAAATTTAATTGTAACGTAAACACATACATTTAACTGCGCATTTAGACAATAATGCGTACAAAAATAATCTTACCTTTAAATTCCTTTGTCATAAAAGCCCAAGTCCAGTGGAATTGAGTCAAAGTGGTCTGACATGTTATTGATTTGCTTCTTATAAACATTTTCATCTGCTCAGAATCAACCAATCAGAACAGGGGAAGACACCTACTCAGCGGTTCAAAACAATGTGAAACCACAGCAGATCACTAACAAATACCTGTTGGCCCTCTCTGCGTTAATGGACTCTAAATACTTATTCTTAAATCTTTCTATTCTGTGGGATTTTACACACCCATCCCATCCCACACACATTAATAAATGTCCTGGTTTTTAGTGAACCGCGTTTCTCTCATAGCTACATCTATGATTTTTGTGGCCCTGAGCAAGTTGGCTTAGGAGGATTTTTTTTTTTTTTATGCTGTTGGCATAGCAGGTCATTCCTGTGGTGGGCTATTTTTGTTTTTGAAATGTAATGCAATTTTTTTTTATGTACCTTTATATAATGGTTTTAACCCATTTATTGTTTAATCAACCTATTTTATGTAAAGCACTTTGCATTGCAGTCTATGTATGGATGGTACTATATAAATACATAAACTTAAACTATTACTTGAAGAAAAACATTTTGCATGCAAAATATGAGTTTCATAAGGCGGCACTTGCAAACAACCGCAACAGGAGTTCAAGTTCAAGACTTTATTGTTGCTAATGGGAAACTGGATTACAGCAAAGCATAAAATACAATATGTAATCACAATAAACAAAGAGACAAAGACAGAAACTGATGTGACTCAAACAAAACAAAGAGAGAGGAAAGAGTAGGTTGAACGACCAGGAGAGTGATGGGAATGAGGTGAAGAGAGTCTATATCTTTTTTTATACTTTATTGTCAAAGAATTTCTTTTACGTCATGTATGATACATTTCATTCAAAAACATCTTTGTCTTTTTTTTGTTTTACAACAAATTATACAATTGAAAAGAGGCTATACTTTGTGGGGAAAAGAAAAAAGAAAAGGAAGTAAAAAACAGAAAAATAAATAAATAAACCGTGGCTTGTTATCTTTTATGTTACGGCCATGTGCGACAGGTCTTAAAGGAGAGAGAATATTACTTAAGTTCATTATCTGGTACAGGTGATTATTAATAGTGTTAACTAGGTGTATATATTAATTACTTTGCTATTAACCACTTTAGCCCATCTTTTTTCAAATATATCCATCTGAGTCTATCTGATAGCCTGTTTCTGTTACAGTTAAACAAATTTGCTGCATTTGAGGAATTTGAAGGAGTCAAATCCTGTCTGTTTGATTTGAGTCTGAGTTTTTCAGTCTCTAACACTGTGGGTTCTGCATGTGTTGTATCTGTGCCGACGATCCTCTTACCCAGTTTTACAGTCTTTGGGTCTGTTTTTGTTTTCACACTCAGGTGCAGGAGGAAAAATCAGAGCCACCAAGTCCTTATATAACACACGAGGGCTTAATGCACCAAGGGTTAAATATCTCAACAATGTCTTACCTCGCTCCCATGACCACTACCAGAGTATTTCTGCTTTTACATAATTAAAATGTTTTGTGTATTCTCACACCATTGTTGCTACACCATTGGAAGAGAATGTGTTTTAACTTGAGTTAGCTCGCCTCACCTGCAACCCACAGCTGTTTTAGTTACCACTAAATTGCACCGTCTGTAATTTTAAAATTCACCGTAAGAGACGCGGTTTGATTTTCTAGTATGCAGATGCACGGCTGCATATTTGGAGTATATTTATTTGCCTACATGTGGAATTTACTGCCCACATGCAGAATGATAACCGCTGTATTTGAAGCATCTAAAATAAATACAGTACGAGATATGGTTTGATTTTCCATGAGCCAAGTTGAGAAATGAGAAATGATCTATAGATGTTTTATAGATATCCACTAACCATAGCCTAGGTAATGATTTTTCCAATATGAATTTATAAAGTTTTTGAACAAAACTCAACTTTGCTTGAGAAATATAAGACATACAGTATGAGAAGATACTGTATTAACTAGTTCTATTTCCTCATCATATCCTATTTAATTCATTGAACTGACCACATATTTTTTGTTTCCATTCAAACAGTGATAGATAAAGAATCCAAACCCTCCAACTGAGTTTAAGTAAAAATGAAGAGTTTCATTCCAAAGTGTGATATCCACCATTTGGAAAAAGAAATAGATGTATTTCTACAAAATCACTGCTGAAATAAAGTAAAAGCACTTTTATGGCTTACCATTAAAGTCATAAATTATTTTAAGAAATCTTAAAGCCTACCTTTGCCAAATAATGAGCCCTAAAATTCCTCTATTTTGGTGGAACTTTGCTTTAGGAACTGAAGTGTTTTCCTGTGAGCTTCTCATCCACAGAATGAAGCAACTCCACCGTCAGAGTGTCAGGACTTGCAGATAAAAGCCAAAATGGGGAAAGTGCATGTGAAATGTGGCTTAATGGAATGTCTTTCATAATGTCTGACTGGTGGTCTGATTGTGTTTATGTCTGCTTTAGGTTATGTCGTAGATATATTTTTTTACTTTGGGTTTGGTTATTTGTATTATGCACTTTTCTAAGTGCAATATGGCAGATTGGATGACGACATTCACTCACTGATTGAGATAAAGGACCCTAACCCTAATAAAATTTTTAGGAAATTGTGCAAAATCAACAATTTGCTGTGATAGAGGACAAAATTATCATCAGTTTCTAATGATGCACCAGAGATTAAGCCTATGTTTAAATTTGAAGAAAACGTTACTGGCTCATTCCATTGGTCTCAAATGGAGAACAAACACTTTTCATTATGATTTAAAACTTTAGCACAGGGTTTACTTCAACTTTTGTAGTCCAGAACCTACATTAGAGAAAATGCATAGACCCTCCAAGTGGGCCAAATCTATAGA
The DNA here is from genome assembly GCF_046629955.1 of Centroberyx affinis. Classification (NCBI taxonomy): domain Eukaryota; kingdom Metazoa; phylum Chordata; class Actinopteri; order Beryciformes; family Berycidae; genus Centroberyx; species Centroberyx affinis. The sequence goes on along the minus strand of NW_027283388.1, from coordinate 81,347 downwards.
TTAAGAAACAGCAGTCTAGCACACAGATACCATCTCAAAAACACTTCAACCTCAAATTACACCCATTCCACTGCCGACGACAGGTTTTTCTTTACTGATTTGATCTGTTGACATCAAGCTTTGTGATACTTGTGATAAGGCCGTCTGATTACATTTCATCACACTGTGTTGTGGTTACGTCCTTGATGTGGCGGAGGATGAATCTGATTGGCCCCCAAAACGTCATGAAAGCCAATCACCAGAGGCTTTTATACGGCCCGGCCAGGAGCAGACAGACAGAGAGCTGTCCTGCAGATCTGACACTCAATTCATACATCATTCATTTAAGGTAAGATGACATCTCTGTTTTTTATCAAGATTCATTCATCTAATGCAGAGGTCCACGTTCTTAATGATAGCACTTAGAAAAGAATAGAAGAGAACTTTATTGTGTTGTTGAAAGATGCCTTTGGGGTCATTTGGCACAGTTACACACAGTAAACATTAAAGAGGGACTATTGTTGCAAAATATGCATGTGGCAGAGTGAGACATGCATATTCTTTCGGGAGTTAAAGGGAGTTGTGACTCCAAGGTCTCCAAGGCCATGGTTGTTTTTGTCAGATCAGCATTTATGATGATATTTATGTGTTTGTTTCCCGTCGTCTCTGCAGAGATCCAACGTGAGTCATGAAGACAGAAGCTGTGGTGCTGCTGCTGGGGCTGCTCGCTGCCTCTCTGGCTGCTCCTGTAAGTGTTCATTAACTAATGTTAACTAATGCATTTACTAACATGAATTAAACATGAATAACAACATTAACAAAGACGAGTTGATGTTAAATGCACCGGAACAACTGCATCAATTAATGTTGTTATGCATGTTTGTTAATAATGTTAACTAATGTGTTTACTAACATGAATTAAGCATGAACAGTGACATGAACAAAGATGAGTTCATATTAAATGCACAATAAACAGTGATATGTTCAAGTAATACATGAAGAGATTACACTTTACAACAGGAATAACAGTATCATGAATAACACACATCAGGTTGTGCTTGTTGTAACTTACTTTAGTTTTTTAGCTTTGATCAGCTGCTCTACCTTCTTCCATCTTGTGCCAGTCAATTAGTATGAAAACAACACTTATAAAAAACAATTTGATTGTTCTCAAACAGTTTAATAGAGAAGATGTGAACATGAACAACACGAGGAACCTGTAATTAAAGAGTGGGTGTTCCAGTTAGTTTTTGTTTTGTTTTTTAAAGAGGCATTAAGTAATTTTATTACTTGTATGACCTCTGCTGGCGACCGGGGGATTGCACCAGCATCAGTAGAACTTATCTCCTCCTCCACAAGTCTCAGTTACATCCATCACTGTAATACTATTGGCTTCTGAGTAGTACAACACCTGACTGATGCTTTTACAGTCAAACCTTCATTGGATCTCTTTATCCTTTCTTACAGGTGGAAGAGCCAGGCAAGGCCGAGGCAGTGGAGGTAAGAAAAGGCATTGGTATTCTTTTACATAATAATTTACATTTGTTTGTGTATATATTGTCATGGTTTGTGTCTTTTGGAAAAAATGATAGGAACAAGAAAAGATAATATGTCTTGTTTTCCATATACTATCACCACCTGATAGCAGACTAATTTGATGTTTAAAAACCTGTTTAAAAAAGCAGACGTTGCTCTCTTACAAGAAACCCATTCCATCAACAAGTGATGAAATGGAAAATGGATTGGGTGAAAGAGGAACTAAACCATCTATCACAACACTATCTTTTTCTAGTAAAAAGCATGGGGAAGCTTATGTATTATTTAACAAACTATTGAATATAATCCTGTTACAGCAATATAAGTTTAAACCCAAGTTGTTAATATGTATTGAAGTCATTATTAATGGCATTAAGATGAACATGTTATTGGGAGGGAATTTCAATCAAGTATTGGATAATCGACAGAACAACGTAAAAGAAAATATCAAAGGATCAGGTAGCCATTCAAATATTGATAAAATATCTTGGTCTTGTAGATGTTTGACGTCTGTTGAATCCACACAAGATTATACTTTTTTTTCTCATTGTCATTGTTTGAGATTTCCAGAATTGATTTCTTTCTAATATCTAATAGACTTACGGAAACAGTCAAGTATTGGAGTATTGGAGCCATTTCTCTCTCTAACAGACCAGGCCGCTGTTCAGTTGCAAATAAAATGGTTTTATGAGTTGGATTAAAGTATTATACGATGCTCCAAAGGCAGCTGTCCAAACTAATGGAATGATGTTGCCTTTCTTTCATCTTTCCAGGTCAACTAAACAAGGAAACTCTCTGTCTCCTTTACTGTTCTTGGTTGCTTGAAAATATGTTAATTATAAAGTACATACAAAAAGCCAGCACAGTACCTGTTCCATTACGGTAGGATAATGAGCCATGCAAAGAAACGTTTCAGACAAGATGCAAGCCATCCAATATGGTAAAGAATTAAGTTTAAGTTTAGCTGCAAAACAACTAGGCCTAACCTACCTTGCCATTTTAAAAATCAGCACGAAAATATAATGCTGTAATAATATCAGAGAAAGATTACATACTTACAAGCATACAGGACACTGAGGCAAATAGACAAAGTATTGTCTTTACATAACTGACGGACAGATGTCTGTGCTTTTTGGAAGCAGTGGCAACAAAGCTACTGACCCTTTGTTGTTGACAGTCATGAAAACTAGCTTTATATAACTTTTTACACATTTATTCCTCCTCGGCACAATATCATACCTTTCATTTGCTGCACAACCTCTTTTTTCTTTTCTCCCTCTATCGGCATCTGACCAGTAGTGTTGATTGGACATCTTGCCGTTGGATTACCATGAATTTCTTCATCATGATTGACACTTTAACGGCCCTGTGCTCCACCGACTGCTCTGCTCCATCAGATCAAGTGAAGAGGCATCACTCTGCTCACAATATAAATGTATTCATTTTTTCCACACAGTTAATATAATTCCGTTGTCGTTTTGCCCACAAAGGCCTGCATCAGAATGTAAGCCTTTATATTCTCTACAGTCTGCCTTTGCGGGCCAAAACGTCAGTGGAATGATTTTAATATTGCAGAACAGAACACGTAATTAAAAGATATTTAATTTAGGGCCAGAGTGACACCTCTTCACATGATCTATGCAGCTTTGTTTTTGGCTGCAGTTTGGAGTGCCGCATTGGCTGCTGTCTGCTCCTCACCGATATGAAGTCTGTTTATTGTGGCGCACTTTTTTCATATGGAGATACTCTCTTCATTCAACTTCATTCCACATTGCACGAAGATTTTCAAAATAAAAGTCCCACAGTTAATTTTTCAATACGGAGGCAAAATAACACAATGTCGTGGTTTATTTTTTGACGGGGACATTTTAAGCATCTTTTAATATCGGAGGGGACATGTCCCCCCAGTCCCCCGTGCTTCCTACGCCAACATTTAACATCTCCACCGTGACAAAAGTTTTTCATGCTGGCCAAAGCCCTAACCTTAACCAAAGCTGCCTAAACCTCACCGTTACCCAACTTTAAGCTGAAAATATCATGTCCAATTCATGTTTTTGTCACAGAATCCATTCTGTGCTGGAGGAACGTAATTTTTGCAAAATTCCTGTCCACGGCACGTAAATCTGCATTTCAGAGTTTGTGCTCATTTCACAACTTTTTATGAGATCACGTTGCTCCATCACCTCCCTCTCTCTCCTTCCTCCAGAACCCTCCTCCCAGCGGACCGCCACTGGATCAGACCACCGGAGGAACGGGCACCAGGACCATCTACTACCCCGTCCCACTCCCGGAGACCGTCCCGAGCGTCAACAACCCCTTCTACACCTACCCCGGCTTCTTCCCCGGCTACAACCCGTACACCGGTGCGTACGGGTACAGCGGGTACAGCGGGTACAGCGGGTACCCCAGGTACCCCGGGTACGGCGTGTACCCCGGGTACGGATCTTACGGCATGACCAACCCGCTGCTCTCCGCCTACACCCTGCCGCCCATCGTCATTAGCCTGCCCAAAGTCAACAACTGAGCAGGCTGGTGGTGGGAACAAAAAGAAAAACCACTGCGTAGAGGAATTACCATACAAAACGAGTTACGTTACAGTACACCATGCTAAAACTTACATGTAGAGCTGAATTAGTGTGATGAATCCTTAAAATCATCGTTGTCCATGTTGAACCTTGAATTGTTTTTGGCAAACATTGGTAAAAAATTGTATCATTCTTGGCATGGCCGATAACACAGAGGACGCAATAATTTTAGACCTCTGTAGGTTATGAGGAAGTGGTGCTACATGTATTAAAAATGTTAAAGTAAACAGAGTTTGGTGTTTTGTTTTTTTTGTTTGTTATAAAAAGGCAAAGTATGCACATCCACATATTCAACCAGGTGCTCAGACCATAGGAGGATTATGAGACAAAGGGCCTCTGGGCACAGATATCTCCACAATGTCATCAAAGTCCAAATCTTCAGTCAGATCACTTTCAATAGCCATTCATTCAGTCATAATGAAAGTGCATTGAGGCATTTTTGAGTCATCTTAATTCTCAGTTTATTTTTTATCCTGGACGTAAGTGAGAGTAACCACTCTCCCCCACAGTTACAGTCCACAAACTTTAACAGCGCCCTCTATCGACAGGCCCCGACACACCTGTTAATCTAATGAGAATAGAAATCAAAGAAAACAACATTTTAGGGTCTTCGTAAACCATGACTTTACATTACGAAGCCTTTGGACAATAATGCAGAGCTTTACTGCTAAAGCGCTATAGATAAACTGAGGGGAACACTCACTGTGACAGTGTTGACACCTTCAAAACAAATGTTTAGGTTATTATAGGGGGAATTTTGGGGCTTTGGCGTTGATATAAATGACAAAGCCCTTCAACTGAAGGGCAGTAAATGTAAAGTTAGTGACAGCATTATCATGTATCAGGCTCTGGCTTAGGGGCCCCCCTGAGCTCTCGGGCCCCTGGGCCTGTGCCTGGTTGGCCCGTTCAGTGTCTGGTGGGTGGGACAAACAAAATAGAACAAACAAAACAAGATTTCTGCTCCCCTATCACTTTATTGGTAGCATACGATATGAAATATAAGTATTTGGCTAAGGAAGAACACATGCCATCCTGTCCAACCAACCAATCAGAAATCAGGACAATTTGAATTATTGATGCCCCTACAGCACGAACCAACACAACAAGACACTACAGGGGCGTCATGTAAACGAAGTACACGTGATTGTGGGCAGAGCTAAAAATTTGGGTGAGCAATGCCCACCTCTGCCCACTTCTAGACCCGGCCTCGCTCAGGAACAGGCCTCTAAATATTCATGACAGGCAGCGGAGACTCTGCCCGGTTCCCATGTTAAATTAGTCACCAGAACATACTGATCATATGCATCAAGCAGATGGAGCAAATCATAAATATTCGTTGACACATCACAGAGCCTGTCAGTCACTTCCAAATGACAGATGGATGTGCAGATAAACACTTAATTTCCAGAATGTTTTATATCCATTATGGGAAGCAAAAGAGACATTACCTAGCTCAATATGAGGCACTAATGATATGTTTTCACCGGGGCCTCATTGGACAGATCGTGCGGCTTTCCAGTGTTGGACACCTGATGGGCGTAGGCATTAGTGGGCAAACAGCCTTTGCCCACTAACGTTAACGTTAGCTATCTGACGTATCTATGTTCCCAGGGTCCTATGTTCCCCAGATTTATATGGCACATAATGGGAACATGACAAAGGGTCCTATGTTCCCAGGGTCCCCCAGTTCTACATATGTGCTCTCCCAGGGTCCTATGTTTAACCCTAACTATAACCCTAAACCCTAACCCTAACTAACTATATTAAGTGAATACAGAGCTAGGGAACATCTTTTTCAGGTTCCCATTATGTGCTATATAGATCTGGAGAACATAGGACCCTGGGAACATAGGACCCTGGGAACATAGGACCCTTTGTCATGTTCCCATTATGTGCCATATAAATCTGGGGAACATAGGACCCTGGGAACATAGGAATGACTCCCTATCGGGAAATGCTGTAGTAGCGTTAACAGGCTAGTTCATACTAGCAAAGACTTCTATCGAGTAACGAAGCGCAAGTCAACTGAATTACATTACAAATGGAACCTACAAAGTTGTTACCACATGTTTTCATATCACAAAAACTACATATCAAGTAAAATCAAGTTTTATTAAAATACAAATTGATGCAAAGTGAATTCGGTTTACTTTTCACCGTGTGCGCCGCCGTACTGCTCTGACGTCAGGTGTGTTCATGCGAATTTCCGACCTCCGAGTTCCGAGTACAGTGGAATGCAGCATAGCACAGGATGCCACGGACTCAAGGCTGCGTCTGATTGGTCGAACGCACCACTCGTTGGGCCTTGGTTTCTGTCCCTGGTTTTTTAAACTGGAAAAACATGGCGGCTTGGGGAGCATCCACCAAAACTGCATATCATTGTTGTCTAGTGGAAAGTTTCTCCAAAGTATTTCCAAAATGTTAGTTTCAGGAACTAAGAAGCAGCCTTGTTTTTAGCTTGAGGTTTCTAATTGGTTTTGAAAAGGTTTCATAAACCCAAGGGTTGTAGAATTTTCTCAACCCATTGAGCAGTTAACCATTAAAGGTTAAGAAAACTAAGTTAAAACATGAAAACCACCAAGACGTGAAGTTACAAAGTTTTCACATGACGACATTGATGTGTTAAATGGTATACATCAAAACCAGACAGGTCAGGACCAGACACTGAGGTTGAAAGTGAAACTAACAGCCTGTTTTTTCATGTAGATGAAAGTGCAGTTTAGACAACCATTTCCGTTCAGTTTGCAGACCTGGTACGTGAGTGTGGGCGTCTATACATGTGTATGTGTGTGTGTGTGTGTGTGTGTGTGTGTGTGTGTGTGTGTGTGTGTGTGTGTGTGTGTTTGTCTGTGGTTTTTCAGTTCTGAGGAGTTATTGCTCCTGCTGTGGGATGTGAATTGATGTTAACGTGGTTCAGTTTTCAGTGCAACTGACAAGTTGCACTGAAGCACTATATATCCACCCTCATCAGACTGATCTGATCATAGCTTTGACCAGAGTTTATTTATTATCCAAAAATAAAAATGTTATAATTTTAAGTTTCCTATTCCTTATCCTTTAAAAGTACAATGGTAACACTTTACAATAAGGGTACATTAATTAAGGGTTAGTTAATGTTTAATAAGCATTAACTAATTAACAGTTAACTAATGTGTCTGGTAATCATTTACTAATGGTGTTCATGTTAACTAAGGTATTAATTTATACATTATTTAATAGTTTATAAAGATGACTATTAAATTATGTATAAATTAATACCTTAGTTAACATGAACACCATTAGTAAATGATTACCAGACACATTAGTTAACTGTTAATTAAGGGTTAGTTAATGCTTATTAAGCATTAACTAACCCTTAATTAATGTACTCTTTTTGTAAAGTGTTACCAGTAGAATAATTTGTTTTAAGAGTAGGTGTCATTTTTTCGAACAGAGGAATCCATCCATTTTATGTGCATATCTATACGTCATTATCGCAGGCTGTGGTTAAAAACAAACATCCAGTGCAGCCTTGAGAGAGTGAAGAGCGAGAGAGAGGAAACAGCTTCTTCCTGTTTCTCAAAATCGGAGACATTTTATTGGCATGACTGGCAAATGATTAACAATATTGCCTGGGCAGTTTGCAATGCATACATATATGATCATATCTAGGAAATAGAGAAGTGATTTTTTTCATTAACTCAGAATAGCACTTTAATGTCACAACCTTGGGTCAGGTCATTCTGACCTAATCATGCTGAAGTTCAATTTTCTTCTCTCTGCACTCTTTCCTGTTCAATTCTCCACCGATAATAGGAGGAAAAGTACCTGATTAATTCGGCCTAATTCACTCATACCTCCTCTCTGCATCGTTTCTGGCCTGTAAGATATTTTTTTCTCCTATTATCTTATTTTCTCCTACTTGTGCTGTTACACTAACAGGAGAAAAAATATGTCTGACAGGTAGAAATGAATTCACAGATAATGTCTGAGTGAATTAGAGTGAAGTATTCACTCTCCCTCTTCTCTGCATCTATTGTTCTCCTCAACTCCTTCATATAACGCTGTCTCTGTTTTTCTTTGAACCCTATTGGCCCCTAACTTAGTGACTCATTACAAGTAAATACAGTAAATTACATTCATTGATCAAGGTTGTTCCAAAAAATAAAGTCCTGTACCCCTGTTACATTTCCTAAGTTTCTACCAGCAGTGCTGTTTCTACCCACAGCAATGACCGTTTCTATCTGTTGAAATGATGTTTCTACCAGCGGAGATAATGCTTCTATAGATGCCGCTGATGTTTATACAGCAGCCATGACGTTTCTACTCATGGCGATGATGTTTACCAATGGTGAAGATGTTTCTACCAGTGGTGAAGACATTTCTACTCACGGAGATGATGTTTCTACCAGTGGTGAAGACATTTCTACTCACGGAGATGATGTTTCTACCAGTGGTGAAGACGTTTCTACTCACGGAGATGATGTTTCTACCAGTGGTGAAGACGTTTCTACTCACGGAGATGATGTTTCTACCAGTGGTGAAGACGTTTCTACTCACGGAGATGATGTTTCTACCAGCGGTGAAGACATTTCTACTTATGGAGATGATGTTTCTACCAGCGGTGAAGACATTTCTACTCACGGAGATTATGTTTCTACCAGTGGTGAAGACGTTTCTACTCATGGAGATGACATATCTACCAGCGGTGAAGACGTTTCTACTCACGGAGATGATGTTTCTACCAGTGGTGAAGAAGTTTTTCTACCAGCGGCGATGTTTTTATAGACGGCGATGATGTTTATACTAGCGCCGATGACGTTTCTACCAGCAGCCATGACGTTCTTACTCATGGAGATGATGTTTACCAATTGTGAAGACGTTTTCTACCAGTGGTGAAGACGTTTCTACACTGCGATGACGTTTCTACCTGAGGAAATGATGTTTCAACCCATGGCAATGACATTTCATCCCACGCTGATGATGTTTCTAAGCATAGTGATGACATTTGTACGCGTGTCGATGACATTTCTACCTGTGGTGATGATGTTTCTACCAGCGATGATAACATTTCTATCCACAGATTGCATTTCCACCTAGTTCACTCTGACAGATCCCATCACAGTCCGATCGCAATGCATGCTGTTTACATTTATTCCTTGCATTAACATGCGTTTTTCCTTTTCCAGACATGATATCCAGATACAGATTACAATTTAATACCGGGTGTAAATGGGATCTGACTTGAACAACTTGACCAACCTTCGTCCCAGGCCTGGTGTCTAGGTTAGCATGGTAAGCAAGTTGCAACAAATGTTGTCCTGACATCCATAGTTGCTACACCACAAAAAGTCTTCATCCTGTATTTCCTGCAACTATCCTTCACTCGAACTGCAACAACCACTGCAGCCTATTTTTTCTCAGATATTGTTGACAGAGCTGCATATCCATATATGCAGCATGTACTTCTATTCTTTTTAGGCCATTCCTTGCACCTCCTGTTGACTGGAAGGGGAACAACGTGTGACTTGTCTGAACAGTTCCTCGTGCAGCAGTAGTGCAGTGAACACACAGTAAGATGTGGCACTTCTTCTACGATGGCTAAATCTGTGTGTATCTCCTCGGCCTGCTGGCAAATCCTTTTCATACAGCCTTTATTTGGTAATTAAAGCATTCAGTTTATTCTTTCTTCTCTATTAAGCCAAGATACATTCATCTGCTGTGTTGATTTGTTGACTTCAGTAAGAAGCCAGACTCTCTTTCTGTACCAAACTGTCGTCTCTGTGGCCTTGCACAGGCAGCTACTTCTGACTGCAGTGTTACCATGCTTATTGATTACCTCATATCTTCTGATTGGTGCCTCGCTTATTCCCTGCCTCACGTCTCAGTGTCACGTCATGGCAGTAATACCCGAGTGGCGTTCTTTACTGTGATTATGGGTATGATGACAAGGCAACAGGCAGACGGCGTACTTTCATCACCACTGGCATACCGGCAATCATGCATGTGTACTGTGTCCAAAGTTGTACACCTACATAGGTATAAAAATAAGATAAATATCACTGCCTAGTTAGGTACCACATGCCGGCATAGCAACCACTAAAGCACGACAAACTGATTATCAGCGCAGTTGGAAAGTCTGATTATTATTATCGCAGGAAACAAGACGTCTTTATCCAGCTGTGGGACATTTCATGCTCAATTTGTTTTAATTGTGTTCCCCTTTTCTTTTCTTTTAAACACCTCTCAGTTTGTCACAGTATCCGGTGTTTCATTTGAGCAGTGAGAACAGACAAAAACAAGCAAAAAATTGCAATTCTTATATTTTCAGTGGTCAATTCTAAAAGGAAGAGGCCTTGATTATTGAAGCTCTGCTGTCCAGATGTTTCTAATGTAAAGAGCTGGATGGCCCGGCCCTTTGGCTTCCCTCATTATAATTATAAAGAAGCATACGCACGTGCACACACGCACGAATGCATGTGCACACAAACACAAACACACCGCTTAGTGTATTTAGGGCCTGATAATAACAGTGTAGGGTGAGGAACTGTCCCCTCCTTGTAGCTACCGGTTCCCTATCATTACTGGTTCAGGCCAGAGAGAGAGCCAGAGAGAGAGAGAGAGAGAGAGAGAGAGAGAGAGAGAGAGAGAGAGAGAGAGGGAGATTCATTTAGACTGTAACACAGGTTAGAAATTAGCCAAACATGCACTAACTAGCATCTCTCAAAGTCTAATATAGTTGAAGTTGATGCCAGTAGAGGGATTTTATTTGAATCATGAGAGAGTGAGGGAGGTGGGAGAGAGAGAGAGATTAATAAGATAACTGGACTGAGGTTAGAAAACAGACAAACGTAACCAGCAACACTAAATAGGTTCTTTGTGTTTAGGGTTAGGCAGTCACTGATTACCGAGTCAGCCCGGCTATCTCAACGACTTCCAACCAAAACTGGGTTTAGATAGAGTGATGATGAATTTAAGATATCAGCTGAAGAACTGATGTGTTTCGGCAACTTTCAGAATCACGAGGCAGAGAGGGAGAGGCGGTGGGTGAGTAGAAGGAGAGGAAGACTTGTAAATGCAGCACAAGGAGTGGAAAATGGCACGGGGATGAGGTAGATCAGTGGTTCTCAACAATTTTGGCTTGTGACCCCTTAAAATGAAGCGATGCCTCCTCTCGATGTGCAGAGCGGTGAACAGTTCAACCGAAGAATAACTTTCTTTTTTCAGCTTGTTTCATTAATAATCAGACAGGGTTCCTATGCAGGTCTGGAAAGTCTGGAAAAGTATTAAAAATGAATTTGATCATTTCCAGGTCTTGAATAGTTTGGGAATTTGAAAAAAATATCTGGAAAAAGTATGGAAAATGTTGTGGTTCAGGTCCAATACACACATAATTCTAGCTTTTATGTTGTTGTAGAGCCACTTTGAGTCCACAGTTTTTGTTGATGTGAAGAATAATGTTCAGATAGAGGGACGCTCTTATTACCCAGCCGCTGTCAGCATGCATTATATCAAATACCCACCAAAATCAAATCCGGTCAAGAACATAGGGTCTGGGAAAAATCTGGAATTTTAAAATGGAAACCATGTAGGAACCCTGCCAATCATCTCACATATTGTGATATTTGTCTCTGTGAAGAACAATCTTCATCTATACAGTGATATGACCTAGTTAGCAGGGGCAAGATGTCTATCTGCGTAAATCATATTGAACACCAGACAAAATCTTCAAAACAAATCAAGGTCTGGGAAAAGTATGGAATTTTTTTAATTGAAAATGTATAGGAACCCTGAATCAGAGGAGGCCTAGAGGCTGAAAACTATTCAGTATTTCACAAGAAAAAAGCAAAAATTGGAAAAAATTGTATAGTATCGTCCTATACAAATATGTTTTTTTCCCTATTCCATCAATCATCTTGCGACCCCCCAAAATAATCTTATGAGAGAGAGAGAGAGAGAGAGAAAGAGGGAGAGAGAGACAACAAGGGCATTTAAGCGAAATAGAGTGAAAATCAGCTTGAGAAAGAGAGAGAAAGGAAGCGGAGTTACAAAGGGAGTGTGGTGGGAGGACAGTGTTGCACCGATGACAGGACTGTTATTAAAGCCTCCACAATTACAAACACTGCAGGCCATTGAGGAGCAGAGGGAGAAATGAATCGATTGTGTTGAACCTCAACATACGTTTTGCGGGCATGCTGTGTCGCTGTCAAGTGAATACTCAACATTTCTGTTTGTTTTATTTGTTTCAACGCATTTTTAAAGAGTAATTACAGTTATTATGCTGTTGCATCGGGAGAGCTAGCTATTCTAGATACCAACATAGCACAATGTTCGTGTGTGTGTGTGTGTGTGTGTGGAACCTGTTTGTCTAACTCCAGTGTGTGTGTATGTGTGTGTGTGTAGAACCTGTTTGTCTAACTCCAGTGTGTGTGTGTGTGTGTGTGTGTGTACATGCACCAGGGTGTGCTCGTGTGTGTATGTGTGGGTCTGATCTAGGTCAAGATTGTAAAGTATTGAGGTCATCTCGTCATTTGACTTTTACACCCAAGTTTCCTGGTAGCACTTTTATTGCACAAATAGAATTTAATACAATCATATCATACAATAAAATCTAGTTCATAGAATCAAAACTAACACAACCTGAATGCCTGGATTTCTATAACAAAGGTCTATCAACCAGTGTATCAAATACTGCAGGAGTAAAAATCACAAATGGAAATGCACTTCAGTCGCAGCTTTACTGAGCTGCAGGATCCTGCAGTAAGTAGGAACATAAACAAACTTCGCACCAATAACATTCAACAACAAAATCACTCATAAATAGTAGTTCAATTTGATCATATTAAGGCCACATTTGAAGCAATGGAGATCAGCAGCTTTTCCCAACAATACCTACTAGAAGTACTTTGACAGGACACGCTGGCCGCTGTGGGAATTGAACCTGCAACCTCACTAGGCCACTTTGCCATCCTAAAAAAAGTCTCCTTAACACAAGTTTGAAGACCAGCCGCCCTAGAAAGACGTTATAAAATCTCTGAGTCATATGTGACGTGTGAAGTATGTGATACTTTATGGATCGCTGTGAGGACATTTTTTTTTTTTTTTGTTTCCTCCACAGGGAGGTCAGAGGTCAGGGTCTGGAGCTGGTTGGGATTCAGTGTCTTGCTCATGGACACTTCAGCAGGATGGATGCTTGCCGGTGCGAGGACTGAAGGACAGTCTCTCCACCCTGCCGCCCTGCACCACACATTATATCATATCAAATTATGCAAATTATGCTACTTTTTAAAGGACAGCAGAGGACTTAGGCGGCGGCCTCACTGATCCGTTCTGTCTGTCTGTCTCTGTTCAACTTCTGCTCATTTTCACTGACAGCTGTCTGTTGTCCAGACAGGACTGATGACTGATGAATTTCCATCTGTGTTAACAGACGGACGGATTTGTAACCATTCGTTTAGCCAATCAGAGGCGTTCCTACGTTTGTTTGGTAGAAACTAGCGGTGAACACAGAGACGACCGAAACAAAGATAAAACAGAGAAAGCCTGGTGGAGCGTTGGGATGACTGGAGGTTTTCCAGCTCAGTTTCTTATTTATGGAGCCCGGGAGTGGCCATCGGGAGAAAAATGATTTATGTCGTGGGCACTATTTACTGTAACGTGCGCACGAGCTTTCGTTTTCTCGAGATACAATTCGTTCCCTCGATTTTCTCTTTACGTGCACAAATTGCCAAAACGTGCCCTCGAAATAGTGACATCATACTCTCGATATATAATACATGCGCTCTTCAGGAGCTTATAAAGAGTCAGTGCACATATTGGTGATTATGTTTAAATGTGGCCTGTCCTGGGTGTGTTGCAGCACCTGATTGTGTTTACATGGCCTGAAGGTTAAGTGGCTAAATATGTTGCAATATTTGGGGGATTTGCCTATTCAGTGTAAACAGACAATGGATATTAACATACCAAATCCTTACTAGGCCTATCTGCAATACCTAAAAGGTTCCTTTTAAGTTGCATTTTTTCCTAAACTGCACAGTTTAACAAAATTGAGGGAACGAGTTGTATCTCGTGCGCACGAATGGACTAAACCGTGACGCACGTTACAGTAAATCGTGGACTCAATATAACTTTTTTTCTCTCCCAATGGCCACTCCCGGGCTCTGTACTTATTTAATTGATAATGTAAAGTATTTTTGTTCCTTATTTGTATGTTTTCTCCTTCCTGTTCTTCTGCCTCTCCACCATGTTGACGCTCAAAACAAACCAACAGACAGAAATCTATCCTTCAGTAATTCTGTTTTTCTGTCTGTGTGGCCGCCGCCTTAAGTCCAACACAAACACTTTTACAGACTGGTTACGTTATATTTGTATATATTTTAGAGTTATTGTATGAGGAACTTCAGATAGTGATTAATTCTTCATTTATTGTATGACATTTCCTTTAATCTCCTCTCCTTTATGTGTCCTCATCCCTGCTAATGGTAATATTGCCCATCTGCATCACTTCAAAATGGCCGTGCTTCACAGCCTTCAGAGCAAATTATCAAACGCTTTTTGCCTTGTAAAGATATGGAGGAAAGCTGTGGGGAAGCGAGCCTTTAATTCTCCACTGTTCCCCTTAATAAATCCAAACAAATCGCCCACTGTCATTATTATTACAAATTCTTAAAAAAAAACACACACACACACAAAGAAACACAATGTAAAAGAGCCCCGTAACACTTTAGATTAAGGAACACGTTATGTGCTAACATGTCATATTCTCTGCTATCTCTCTCTCCTTCTGTCTTTCTCTCTCTCCCTTTATCACTGCCCCCTCCTTCCTGCCTCTCTCTCTTTCCCTCGTCTTTTTTCTCACTTTCGCTCTCTCACAGCTGCACTCGCTGTCGTTTTAAACCACAGGGAATGAGCTACGGCGACGACACAGTATATTCACTATGTGTCACTAATAGCCTTTTTTAAGAATTTCCATTTACTCCAATTAAAAACGATTAAACCCTTGTCTCCTGTTAATATATTGCTAATAAATTGTGATTAACAGCTAAAAGGAGTATTCTCTAGCTAGAGTGTTTTAGAGAGTGCTTTTGTCTTGCAAACACCACAGGCTGCATTTACACTGCTAGCTGAAACCTGAAAATTTTCTAACTTTTGTGATAGAGATCTGATCATTTCACAGTCTGCATATGGATAGATCATATAGATCAGGTACCTGAAAAAAATAAAAATAAAACACAAAACAATGCCCGCTCCGTACGCAAAGGTCAAGAGAAACATCAGATTTGAGTCAGCAGTGCACCAAACTATACAGCCACTTATAAATAAGAAAGCTCATAAAAGCGGACTACCTGGTCTCATTAAACACATTAAACACTCTGATTGTCACTCAAAACTTCTTTTCAAAGTTTCAGCATTATGGCTCCTTGTGTAGGACTTGTGGAGGTTTTGGTTGGGGGGGTTGGGAAGGGTCCCATCCGGAGTCCGAGGTCAAAAGTCAAGTGTTAAGAATCAAGGGTCATACATGGGGTTGTTGAAGTTTCCTAATGTGCCGTAATCGTTGTCATCCGATAGACGGCCATAGGACGAACGCCTAGGGTGTCAAAAAAAAAGAGAGAGAAAGAAATAGAGGGAGACAGAGATAAGTAGAGTGAACGGATAGGGAGTGATGAAAGGCATGGGAGTAGAGTGCAAAAAAAGAGAAACAAGGTTAGATAATATAGATGCATAATGATGAGACTAATCTTCTACACAGCCTGAAGAGGTCGCTGTTGTAAATTTGCATTTACTTCTATCTTCAGTCTGAATGCAAATGCAAAACCCTGGAGGAAATCTTGGCAACAGATTGTAGTTTTAGTGCTACAAACATTTCTCAGAGGCCGAGCTGCTCTGGAGGAAGTAAATAAAATAATCTGATTGGGTTGAGTTAAACCTCAGTGGGCGGAGCCAAAGAACCACAGTCTTTCATGTTACTGACGTGTTGTACACTGTTAGAAGAAAGTGTTTTGAAACCCAAAAAGTGGTGGCAACTCTGCTGCCACCATTATAGTGGAGTTAAAACCCTGTTTACACTGGCGTTTCAAGGCAACACTGAGTGTTACAAAACAGCCTCTTGTGACTGTTTTGAGATCAGAAAATGGTGTTTTGAGGCACTCAGGTTGCAGAGTTTTCAAACTTCATATGGAGCATGGACACACCAATGAGATAAGTGGTTTGAAACACATTTCAGAGATTCAAACTCTTCTTTTTTCTAGGATTGAAGACACCCCTGATTAGAGAGATTCAAAAGACTTCACGGTGTTTAGAGGTCTGTGAAACCTGGAACTCTAAAACCTAGTAAGGTGTTTTGAGAGCTCTAAACACCACTTAGGTGTTTTGATGCCTTACTTTCATGGACTGAAAAAAACACTATGGTGTTTCAATAGCTGACTGTCAAGGAATCCAAATACCACTATGGTGTTTTGAACCATGGTATATTTAATCCCTTTTACTCCAAACACCACTATAGTGTTTATCCTTGACAGTAACTTTACGTTGTTTCATGTGGTTTCATATCAATACCCCCTCATATGGTGTATCAACCAACTATTTTACCTATTTGTCAAATATTGTTCAATGAGTTAAAATATCTTTACTACAAATGAGGACAGAAAAGGATAACTTTTTCAGGCATTTTTATTTATGCTTCATTTATGATTCATGCAGTTACAAACAAATCTTAGTTTTATCAATAAACAATCAGCTATTTATGTAACCGGTGAAATTCTGCGTTGTGTGGAAGGACCCAAAACCAGGATGTCTTTGGACCTGACGTCCGTTTATGCTGACATGAAACAAGAAAAACACAACAAATCCTCCAACTTAATACGGCACTCCAGCTCCTGCACAAATTAAATTAAGGAAAAACGGGGAATGTTAGCTTAACTCATATAGTTGTTAGCTAGCAGATTTTGTTCGTTAAATACAAATTTATACAAGGGCCGATACGTGGAAATCTATAAACTAACGGGTGCATCCAGACTTTATGAAGGTGGGGCTAACAAAAATCTAAAAATGAATGATAAAAAACTATAAGATGGACTGTGATATAATACGGGAGGAAAAATGACACCCACCTCTCCCAAGTTTATCGGGGCTAGGAGAAGGAGGGGTGCGGGGGGGGGGGGGGGGGTTACTGTACATACTGTAGCCCATATGACAGCAGAATTGTCAGTGGAAGGAAGTAGAAGGAAACTGTCAGGTATACAAACTAAAATAACAGGTTTAGTGTAATTATACATGTAATAACAACTCTGTTAAACTATAAAATATATATATCATTCAAGAGATTCTATTGTAAGGCCATCCATGCCCACATGAAGCAGTGAGATACATCATATGTCCCTAAGTTATGTAAAAATTCATAAGTAAAGTCAAAGATATTGTGTGACAATTATATTGTATACTGTGTAGACAATTACACAATAATGAATAAACATTGGTTCAGTGGCATCCAAAATGTTGTGTGTGATGGACGGACAGGGACTGATCCATAGTATCCATATATTATCTGTTAGGGTTAGGATTGTTCAGTAGTTGTATCTGTATACATTTTGGGATACTGCTACCATAAAATGAAGTATGGGAAAGCAAGGGCAGTGAGGGCATCAGAGAAGTTGTGCACAGTCAATACAGTTTTATTTGTGGCTACTATGTAAAATCTTTGCGCTGTAAGAATGGGCCAGTGGTTGAAATATAGGGAGTTACAGGGCCGACTGAAGCATCTTGTCGGGTTGATGTTTCCTCCTGGTGAAGCATCAAGATGCTGTCGAGGTCTGTGGCTGAGGGCGGACACGTGATGGACACACAAACTCAGACTCACTCACACAACTCACACACACACATACACACACCAGAGTTAGTTATGATTCCACTTCTTCTTGAATCTGCAAAGGCGCATACATGACAACTATTACAGCAGAAGCTGAAACACTGAAGTTCTAACAGTAGCCTATGTATTATGCTACTGACACTAGCCACTGTAGCATTAATGTACAGACCATGGATGTATTAAACTAGGTACAGACTCAGGAGAGGCTTCATTTGGCAAACTACTATTTAGCTATTAGCAAAGCGCTAATGTTATAGAGCTTAACAAAGCTAAGGTTAAATAGAGAAATGTTTTAAGATGTCAACAGCAATTTACAAGCTTAGCTAGCAAATATCAGCTAGCTTTAGGCTAGCTATAAATAGCTACCTAGCTAGGTGGATATCTTAGATACTAGTCACATACAAAATATAATAAAACGGTCTCCAGCAACATACTGTACCATTGCAGCATGTTGTCCAATCCAGCGTTAGCTGTGGTTAAACTTAGCCTCTGTAGCAGCACAGCGAAGCAGAGAACAGAAAAACAAACACATCTCAAGCTAGCTCCGCCGCTCTAGCCGCTCTGTTGTTTTTTTCATTCTATTGTTTTTATCGCTCACTCGTGACGGATCATTCCCGTTTGCTGTGTATTCTGTCGCCGAAGCTGTCCCCGTAAAAAAAACTCCCATGATCCCACGCTACTTCACGACGTCATCAAACTACATCTTTTGTTATTGTTTTGATTGAGAGACCCCTAGCGGCAGAAATTACATACTTTGTGTTTAAGCAGTGACATCTTGTCAATGTAGCTAAATATAGATAAATAAAAATATTAAGAAATGACTTGCCATGATGTCTATGGCATCATGATGTTGAAGGTCAGCAGCTAGCTAACTAGCTTACCTAGCCTACTATAGATAGCTATAGACTAGTATGGCTAGTTTGAACTTGAAGGTCAGCTAGCTAACTAGCTAACCTAGATAACTTAGTATGGATAGATTGTAGTTTTTTCAGTTAGCAGCAGAGCGCTAGGCTTCATAATATTAGCTTCCTCCTCTCTTACTTCTTGCCTTTTTCACTGGGCTTTAGTCTAATGTTACGGAAAAACTGTGGTTCTTTGGCTCCGCCCACTAAGGTTTAACACAACCAATGAGACTATGAAATGTTTTTATAACTTAAACTCCAATCTGCGAACATACCATGCAACAAGAAGCAGCATGGTAAAAAACAGGTTCAGAAACGATGCCTTCCTCCTTCAAATAAGACACGGATACATGGAACAAGCATGCAAATCTCAATGTATAAGGCCACAGTGCTGTACTAGCAAGAAAACGTTTTGGGTCGGTTGGGATTGTTTGGGCTTATTTCAGTATTTGGTGTGCACATGCTAGAGACAGAACGGAAAATGGCACTTGCACAGGGGCAAATGATGAATTTGGATGTTGAGTTTCAAATTTTCACATTATATTATTTTTGCATAAACTCAAGGAGGAAGGCATTATATCAGAAACCGTTTCTTACCGGCGGTCAAGATTTCCTCCAAGGTTTCTCGTAGGTTGTGTTTGGACTCAGATTGCAGTATTATTATTACAGTAGTAGTAGTAATAGTAGTAGTTGTAGTAGCACTAGTAGCACTGGTAGTAGTAGTAGTAGTAGTCATAGTAGTATTAGTAGTAGTCGTAGTCAGCTCTAAATTCACCTGATCTTGAAGTAGTAGGCCCCTCCAAAGATGAAGATGACAATAACGATGAACACACAAACAATAGCTACAACACTTCCTGGAGAGAGATAGAGAGAGAGAGAGTTAGAGAGAGAGAGTCAGTAGAGACAGTAGCCAAACATTACTGACAACGCTCAGTAGGTTTCTGTTTCTGTTCTGTTGTAGTTACTGATTACTGAGTCCACCCAGTTATCTCTTCAACGGTCGACCAGAACTGGGTTTGACGGTCTTTCTTCTTTCTTTGACAAATTTAAAAACACATATACATGCATGGGAAGAGATAATTGCCATAAGGATAACAGGAAAACGTCCTGGACTTGTTTCAGTTGTGGCCCTTGATGTTCCTTCAGCTTCAGCGAGGTGATGACAGGTGTCGAGCACAAGTCAGCATACAAGTCAAATCATTATTCAAAGGTTACATAGGCCAGTCCCTTACATGGAGATGCTTTCAATCACTCTCAGGCAATCTCTCTTATATTCTAACTCCTGGAGGCTTCTCCCTTTCACCTTATACCTTATACCTAATACTTTATAGTTTATACCTTATGTCATACACTCCTTATGCCACTCTAAGCTATTGACTTTAATCTTGCCCCTGTTGTAAATCCCTATCTCTGTTGCAGGTAACGCTGCTATAAATGGCTACACTGCCTCACAATGTACCATGGCCTCAAGATAATTTCCCTTCCATCATTTGACCAGCAGACCAAACTGATCTTTGAGCTGCAGAAACATCCTTGTGGGAACCTGGACCAGTAGACTCAGTATAAGCACTGGTGAGGGTGAGTGTTGAACTGAGTTTTATCTCTACAGGAAGACGTAGAAGGTGTTAAGGTCCAGGAAATCAGTCAGAGGAGAGTCAGAGTCACACTCCTAATCACTGCTCTAATCAGGGGGACAGAGTTCATAGATTAAACGCTGCCATGACAAACCAAGAGGTTGACACCATCTCATGACTGATAAGCAACTCCTCCATTCAAGGTTCAAGCTGACAGACACCGAGTCACGACTGAGAGAGAGAGAGAGAGAGAGAGAGAGAGAGAGACGCTACTTCCTTCCCTGTTTGAGCGAGACAATCAGATGATCAGTTGTATAAAACAAACAAGCAAACAAACAAACAAATGAGCTGTTCACGATTTGGCTATTTACTGAAGCCTACCCATCTCTAACTTGTCATGTAACAAAGCCCTTTGATCTCAGAGCTTAACCTGTGTTAAGACTGTGTATCACTGGACAGGGGTATTGGATTGAAATGGGGTGGGGAATTTTCACCAAAATGGTCTGTTTTTCTTAGTAAATGGAGTGCAGCAGGGGGGGCAAAGGTTAGAGAAGTGCATTTGTGACTTGAAAGTTAATGGTTAGGATCCCTGCACCGACTGGGTAAGGGTTTAAGTTTAGGGTTAGGGTTAGGGTTAGGGTTGAATGAAAGGCATTCTCCCCTCCCTCAACATCTACTGTCAAAGTGCTCTTGACCAATCCACTGAACCCACACATACTCTGGTGGAGCTTAGAGAACTTGTATCCAGTGTCTCCTGTGGATGTGGTGGTGATTTTGGTTCTGAGAGCCAGGGTTGCTATTATTTTTTGGGCCAGGTTAAGCAATAAGATCAGATAATGGATTTTGTGTGTGGTGGCAAGTTTACAGCTGTGTAAAAAATTCCCCTTTAAAAAAAGAATTTTTTTAACCCACTGCCCTGAAGAGACAGAGTCATTAAAGTTCGGAGTCATATGTGACATGGAAAATGTGATAATGTGTTACTTTATCGATTCCTGGAAGGAAATTCTGTTTCAACTTCCTCCACAAAGAGGTCAGAGGTCAGCTACAAAGCAGCAGTCCTGGAGCTGGTAGTTATAACACATTTCCTAGCGTTTACAAACAAGAAACGGGTCTATAACCACCAGGCCATCCTGACACCCAATGTAAACTGAGTATAATATAGCAAACAGCAATGGACATGGCCAATACGACTGGATGTTATCTGACAAAGGTTGAAGGTCGACAGCTTTGTGAATGATAGAATGAGCAGGGAAATAGTTGGTGGACACTCCTTTCTACTAAAAAAGCTGCCAATCATTTTCAGCCATTCACCCACAGGAGGTTTAACTGCAAAGTAAACAAGGAAGCGTGAGAGGTGACGATTTCGTTCCATATTAACCATAGGCTGGTGCTTCAGGAGGTCACAGAGGAGGAGGGGCAGGGAGGGGATGTGACCAAAGACCGTCCCACTGAAGAATCATATGTGGACTTGAACCCAGATATGATCTCTTTAATCACGGAAGTCTGACGACAGGAACTCTGTTAGTTCCTGGTAGTGCAGGAGTCTGTGTCCTGTGTGTTTGTGTTCCTGAAATCACACTGCAGTTTACTGGCAATCCATTTTAACTGTGCTTTTACAAAAAATGTTAATGAATAACTGACAATCAACTATTGTCACAGATGCAGTGAGTGACAAAGAGCTAAACTTGGACTCAAGTGTTATGAGAACATAGGAACCATATGAAACCATGGAAGGAGAATGAGATTCATTTTGCATGTTGTGAGCGTTTTCTTTGAACTCTGGAGTGTTTCCTTCTTTAGTTTGGATCATTTGTCCAGGTGAGAACGATGCCATTTGAACTCGAGATCGAGACGCCTGAAAATGTGAGTCTCAGTCCTTGCGGTTCATTAGGAGTGACAACAAAATCTGAACCAACTACAGGGAACCAACCCAAAATGCAAAGGTTTATGGGTAAAAGGAGACGAATGTTCACATAGCCACAGACTGAGCCTACTTTCAAAACAAGTTTATTTCCTCATCTTAATGTCATCCTCTTAATTTAACTTCAGCAGCTCAGGCTATGTGGAGAGGTTGGCTGATTGTTCCTTCCATGCTTCACCTATTTGTCCTGATTTCTGATATTGAAAATCAATAAATTCAACTTTGGCTCAAAGGTACATCAAATACAAATCTTGTGTTTTATTGGTTTAAAAGAAGTAAACAGCCAGCAGTGAGCCAGTCCAAGTTCAAATCCGCCAAACTGGCATGACAGGACAGAAATCTATGTTACCAAAAGAATATAGCGTATCAAGTCAGGTAATATTATAATAAATATCAGTGTTATGATAATAGAATAGATAAATATTCAATAACAACTGAATTTAAATCAATTGAATTCAAATGATTTAATCTGTTCCATTAAATTTATTATAATATACCCACTGCCAAAAGAAATGCAACACATTTTCAAGGGCCATATAACTGGGTGAATGTAGCATAACATGATTATATTGGAATTTGTTTACTTCATTAGTAAACAATAATCATGCCCACTGCAGTTTCACTGCTGAGACTAATTCCTCTCTAGCCAATGCTGGGGTCATGTGGGATCAGCAGATTTTCAAATCCGAGTTGAACCCTCACGATGAGTAATGACTCATTTGTGTTAGCCAAAACAACGTCTGAAGTGTTCCCCATACAAGGCCATGAAATGTGGCTTGGTCAGCTCATTATGCCAAGACTGTCAAGAGATGAAGGCCAGAGAGCTTTTGGCTTCTGGAGCTGGAGTTACAGCCGGACAAGTAGAGATGCACTGTTCACCGTCTGAAAGGACAACTGCATACAACGGCGTACAGGGAGTGACAATGACCGGCCAAGATCAGACGTCCTGTGGTCTCCACCAGGACATCCAGGACGACATCTGGAACCTGGTTCACTCCATGAGGAGACGTACGGAGTGACGCTACTGAGTTTAGATTATGTTATAAAATCAAGAGATTTAACTGGAGGGGTGATTTCAAACATCATGAATTTTTCCCGACTCATGCTGTGATTTTCAGATTGGACGCCCTACCAGACACACCAATCACCACCAATCAACACATCTTTGTGTGCAAATCATCAAGAAAATCCACCAATCATATGCCCAGCTCTGCTCTAGATGCTAGGTTAGAGGAACTAACTGGGGTTTTGTCCCACGTTTTGTTGGTAAACTAAGTAAAACTAAAGTAAAAAGCAAAGTCAAATTGATCTCATAGTAGATTCAACTATTTTTTGCCATTCCCTACCTTTTCTTTATTTTCAGCAACACCCGTTATCTGTTTTGGGATTTGGAAAATTGGTACGTATGCAAATTTTTTTTTAGGGTTTATGGTATATGGAAGTTAATCTGCTGCCCACCTCACCCAAGCTTTGTTAAGGTGCTGGAGTTAAAAACCAATGAATTCCTAAAGGAACATCAGCACACTTAAATCAATGCAGCTTTCACATTTATTGATTAACTTTTCGGTCTTTCATGAAGATGGCTAAGCTTTTGAGCTATACGACCATCAGTGAAACCTGCATTGATGTGTGTGGATGTTCCATATTGAATTCATGGTCTATGGTACACACACACACAAACACACACACACACACACACACACACTAGCTGTACTTGTAGCTGCGTTGGCTATTGAAACCTATATTGCCGAGCTTGAAACTAGCATGAAGATAGAGTTCACTTGTTTGCACCATACCTGAGCTCAGAGGCTTGGACTTGTGTGACTCCTCTATCGCTGTGGTGGTGGTGGTGGTGGCTGTGGTGGTGGTGGTGGTGGCTGTGGTGGTGGTGGTGGCTGTGGTGGTGGAGGTGGCGGCTGTGGTGGTGGTGGGCGTGGACTGGCTTAGAGATGTTGGGTCAGACGCCTCTGGCTGGGTTGTCGTAGATGGGGATGACGAAGATGAGGAAAAGTTGGGGGTGTCCGTTGGCGATGAAGCTGTGGATTTCTCTGGAGTGCCCGTATTGGCGGTTTCTCCAGTGCTGGCTGACGTTGTGGCGGTGGGCGGAGGAGAAACTGTAGTTCCAACAGGGGTGGTGGCATCAGTATCATTGGTGGACTGAGTTGAATTTGTAATGGTCACATCAGAAGTTGACTGGGCTGGCTGGGTAGCTGAGGACTGGATTGTTGTGATTTCAGTCGTTGGGACAGACGTAGACAATGAAGACTGGACTGTTGTGGTTTCAATCGTTGGGACAGACGTAGACGATGAAGGCTGGACTGTTGTGGTTTCAATCGTTGGGACAGACGTAGATGATGAAGGCTGGACTGTTGTGGTTTCAGTCGTTGGGACAGACGTAGAGGGCGTTGATGGGGCTGTGGAGACGGTCGTGGTCTGGGAGCCGGTGCTGGTGTCGATCCCAGTTGTCAGTGGAGTTAAAGTGGAAAGAAGAGCTGTGGGAAGGAGAGTGGTGTTGTCGGAAGGTAGAATTTGTGGAGGCGCAGTAGTAACGATGTTTGGATCTGTAGTCTGTGCTGTGACGGCAGAGCAGAACAGCATCCCTGCAATTCAAGAAAGAGATGTCTGTAAGTTACAATATTAAACTTCTAGTACAGTGAGAATGTCAGGTTCAGTGCTAGACCTGTTGCTATTCTCTATTTACATGCTACATCTTGACAAAATTATCCATGCCATGATGTTACATTTCATTGCTATGCCGATGATACCCAAATCTACCTACCAAGCCTATTGAACGCTCACAACATGCAAATTGCAAGTGCCTATCTGCTGTCAAATGGTGGATGTCATCTAACTTCCTTAAAAAAAATGCCAACAAATCTGAGATGCTCACTTCAAATTTCTGGGATTGCCTAATTACCCAGAGTACCACAGTTAAAAGTTTTGGTGTTACATTCGACAGAGCTCTCTCATCGACTCCCACAGCAAGGATTTCCACCTGCAACTTGTACAAAATGCTGCTACCAGAATATTAACCAGAACTAGAATATTTGACCATTACACAAATTCTGACATCTCTTCATTGGCTCCCAATTCAAGCCAGATCTGACTTTAAGGTGCTTTCTGCTTCGATCACAGGATGGCTGAAACCCTTCATTTTTAAAACAATACGCCTTAACTCAAGATATAAAGACTCAATTCCTAATCTATATTTTAAAAAAAGATAATATAAATGGCTTTGTAGCCATTTGACAAAGTGAGCAATTATTTAGGAATATACAAAATAACAAATTAACAAAATAAATGGTGTGAAAAAAATGAATTGCATAAAGTTCATCATTCAATATCTCCAAAATATAGAGGATCCAGTCTGTAATGTTATGTAAGTTATGTAAGTACTAATACCATATTTCTAAGATGCTAAGTACCATATTTAATTTGAATTGTTTTGTAAGAGTTGGTGTCACTTTTTCAAACGGTGGACATCTGGTTTTGGAATGAAACTCTTCATACTGAAAGCCCCATCTGGCAGTATGAGATTAAGGCGGGTGTTCAGAATTATGTTACAGTACTAGAAATAATAATGTTTATAAAAAAAACTTCCTCTTATCTGTCTTAAATGACAGTCAACAACAGGTTTTGCCAAAACGTTTGCATGTCAACAACCCTCAAATATATAAACATTAAGCTGCATCCTTATTGAGGGAACAACAGTTGGTAGAGTGAAACCTCTGCCTTTATATATATTGTCACTGTGTTAACATCTAGTGAGTGATATAACAGTACAATTTAGCCAGGTATTTTCCTCATTTCCCTTGGGGACCCCTTGGGCCCCTTTCAAGGATCAATGGAAGTCCCCCAACCCTACTTTGAAAACTGTTGCACAGTATGTGACACTGAGATAGGCTAGGTTTCTATTTCATCATACCACAACTGCAACTGAAACACCACTAACTGAAAGTGTTGGCCTGCATCCTGTTGTGGAGTAATTTGGTGACTATAAAGGTGCACGGACAAGTACACAAGTCATTTAATCATTTAATCTGAAAAAACAAGTGAAAAATCTTTCAATAGGGTGAGAAATGTTTAATTTTTTTGTTTTAAGGGACATCTTGATCCTGAGGCATCTCCCCTATTATAAGACACTGTCACTTGTCTACACTTCAGACAAGTGAAATCATCTCATCCTTCCATCCAGCATTTATTTTGCAGTGTAACCTGAACATTGTGTGCCTGTTTCCCCCCAGTTTAATCTTTTATTCAATTGAAAATTAACTTGTCTCAACAGTTTTCTTAAATCAAGTGACACTATCTTGATACTGGTGGAGTAGTGCAGTGGCTCTACCTTATTCTGCCTTGTTACAAGACACTGTCATTTCTACATTTTAAAAAATGTCCTGAAACAAGTCAGACTATATTGTAAAAAAACTGAAATTACCTTGCCCAGTTGTAAGAATTTTTCACTGATTATAAGACAAAGAAGATTATGGGGCTCAGTACTAGATCAAACATTAAAGGAGGATTTTGCTGTGTAACATTAACACTCGTCAAGGAGGGCTTACATATGATTTTCACTTTTCACAATCAGTCAAGTAACATCATCTTGATACCAGTGGAGTGACCTGCCTTATTCTGACTTTTTCTCAAAATATTGCCACTTGAATCAGCAAAATGTCCTTAAAATCAGACTACACTGTAAACCAGTGGTTCTCAATGTGGGGTCCGGGGACCACCAGGGGTCCTTGAGGGCAGGGGGTCCCCAGCAAATTGGTGAATTAAACTTCACCATTATTTCATTAGATAATGTAGAAGAATGACTGTTTTGATCATAGTTTCACTGTTATCTCTCTATCTACAATGCATATAGTCATGGAATTCTGGACAAAATCATATCTGGCAATAAAATGATCTTAGATCTGGGTCCAGTAGACAAAATCTCATCAAATGGGGGTCCATAGCTCTAATGTGGACTAAATTAAGGGTCCTTGATCTGAAAAAAGTTGAGAATCACTGCTGTAAACAAGTGGAATCATCTCACTCCATTGTAAGATTTTTCACTGTATTTGAAGAACAAATCAGATTCCAAGGCTCAGAACCAGATGAACCAACATGTTCAGATGGACTCCAGAGGATGGATGGTTACTTACATGTCAGTAGAGTTTGCTGGCCGACTCTCATCATTGCGTGCCTGTGCTGTATATTCCCCCAAGCTGTAGACGCTACAGTCCTGCAGCTCTGTGCTCTCTGCTCTCTGTCGATAGCTGTAGTGTGTGTGGCTAGTTGTTACTGTAGGTGACTGATTATAAGAGCCAGGGGGGCGGGGCTAAATGATGGAGATGAAGTGACTCCCAACACAGCAGTGGGTCATGTTAAGCCTCATGGGGCTCTGCAATGTTATGAAGCCCTTATAATGAAGACTTCATAATAAAAGACCACAGGCTCATTGTGTTTGTCTTATAGTGATCTGATTGTACTTCATGTTATTTTTATTCTCGATGGTAAAGCTAGAATAATTCTATAATATTCCTATAGAGACTTACAGTGTGCATTTGGTAGTCTATAATGAGTTTATAGTGACCTTATTGTACTTTATATTTTTATCTCCTATGGTATCGCTATAATATTTCTATAATATTCTTATAGGAAGTTATAGTGTTTCTATGTTACTCTATAGTGAGTTTATTGCACTTTATGGTATTTTTTTTATCTCCTCATCACTAGAATATTCCTATAATATTCCCATAATTGTATAGTTTATAGATTTGCCCTTTTTTTTTTGTCTTGTTAAAACCAATATTTGCTGCTGACCCCAAGGTTGGGACCCTACATGGCCTGAACCACAGTGGTTTTATGGTTTAAATATGTATACAACTATCTATATACTATTGACTACTGTAAATCTATGAACCTCTCTCACTCATTCACTCACTCACTCACTCACTCTCTTTATGATATTTTTTTTATCTCCTATGGTATCGCTATAATATTCCTATAATATTCTTATAGGAAGTTATAGTGTTTCTATGTTACTCTATAGTGAGTTTATTGCACTTTATGGTATTTTCTTTATGGTATAGTTTTATACTGTATGGTCTGTCTGAAATATATCAGGCAATAGGACTGTAGTTGTTGTTGAATTTACTTGTTTCTTTATTATTCTTTGATGAAGTCGTTTTTCACTCTATGGTCATGACAAAAAAAAAAGAAAGAAAAGAAACTATAGTCTATATCAGTATGACTGTTTAATTGATCAAACTCTGGATTTCTTTACTCATCTGTAGTTATTATTACACGCCAGCAGAGAGCAGCACATCCATGTATTTCAAAATCTAATCCAGGTATCCTTGACAGAGGGCGGCAGACTAATGACCTGTAATGTGTCTCAGTTCAGATCATATAAGCAAACTATGTTTTGTATTCTTGTTCACACAAACAACCTCAGTTTTGTATTACACCTTTTTGTATGCCAGGAAAAGTGGTTTTGAAAACAGAAAAAAGCCAGTGACCCTCATGAAAAAGAAACTATAGTAATTCTATAATATATTTTAGAAGGATAGTTTACATACAACACAGAAACTATAGGAAAATTACACTGAGATCACAGAAGATTAAAATCTACCCTAAAATGACTATAAACCCATTAGTATCCAGTACCACACACTTTGATTCTAGTAATATTATAGTGATACCATAGGGATAACATCATGAAGTACAATAAATTCAACATCCCCATAAACCCCTAAAGTAATATTAAAGGAATATTCTAGTGACACCGTAGAGGATAAAAATACCATAAACTACAATTAGGTAACTACTAACTACTACTGTGTGAATCCTTGTAGGAATATTTTAGGAATATTATAGCGAAACCTTCAACCTTCAAGTACAACAAGCATAGCCTACTTTACATATATCTTAATCTCTATATCAATATTACAGTTTTACAGATTCTGAGAATATGTGTACTTCATCTAGACAACATAGAGATGTAAGTAATTTATTTTTACAAAGATTGAATGCTCCGTGAGTGAAGAACTGATGTTTAAAGATGCTGTATTTCCATTGACTGCAATATCTCACATGAGGATAGAATTCAAATTACTGTCAAAAATTCAAAAATTGAATTTTTTGAGATAGGCTACAATTCTGAAATTTTATGTAGCCTACTTCATCTACCATCTTTGTAATTTATTTTCATGAACATGGGGATTTTTTTTTAGCGAGAATTTGCAGTAGGCCTAGCTGTTTACAGTAGAATAGTATTTACAGTAAAACATTTTGATGCACTGTGGGCTCAATTTTTGATATTTCAAAATCCGTGTGGATCGTTTGTCGTTGGGACTTGGTGTCAACTGAACAAAAAAAAATGTGGGAGGTTGACATGGGACTGGTGGGACTGGACCTATGTGCGTTTCCATGCATGGGGAGGCAGTTTTCCTCCAAGGAAGAAGAAGAAGAAGAAGAAGAAGAAGAAGAATACGGAGCCCCTAAAGTCCCGAAAAGTGATTTTTTTTTTTTATCTTGTGCGCACAAGATAATTATTAAGATAAAAAAAATATCACCTTTCGGGACTTTAGGGGCTCCGTAGAAGAAGAAGAAGAAGAAGAAGAAGAAGAAGAAGAAGAAGAAGGAGAAGAAGAAGGAGAAGAAGAAGAAGAGGCTCCTAATTATCCAATCACGGTCGTTGGTGCAGCTGTTCAGGTGAAGCTGATAAAAGGTTTTCCTCTCAGCTGACTCCGTTTGTCCCAAACGAGCTGCGCGGGCCGACATGGACTTACGCCTGTTCGTTTGTTTGATCTTTCTCACCGCGCTGAGCTGCTCCAGAGGTAAATCATTAGTATTTGTTTACAATCACAAATGATCACTAATCTTTCTCTTTAAATGCTGAAGATGTTTCTGCATCAGTTGTTGTTGTTTGAGAAATCTGCACACCAGCAGCTGTTGGCGTTTGCTAATATTATAGGAATGTTAATGCAACAACCAGTTTTTACTCTGGTTAAGTTTACACTTTGTTTATGTGGACACGTAAATATTCTACTAACAAACTTTCCTGGTTATGATAATTTAACCATTTGGTATTTCTTAATGTCTTAACAGGAGTACCTGCCAATATTGACATGCAAAATTTAAATTTCTCTTTCTGTGCCTTTTTTTTTGTCTTGTTAAAACTAATATTTGTTGTTGACCTCAAGGTTGGGACCCTACATGGCCTCAACCACAGTGGTTTTATGGTTTAAATATGTATATAACTATCTTTGACTACTGTAAATCTATGAATCTCTCTCTCTCTCTCTCTCTCTCTCTCTCTCTCTCTCTCTCTCTCTCTCTCTCTCTCTCTCTCTCTCTCTCTCCCTCTGTATATAGGCCAGATTGTGGGATGTCAGGGAGACCAGTGGCAGTGTGACGATGGGAACTGTGTCCCTGATGACTGGAGATGTGACGGAGATGGAGACTGCCTGGATGGATCTGATGAGATGGATTGTCCTGGTGAGTTTCCCTGCTTTGCTGCACAAAACATTTGTCACACTTAGTAATAAATGGCATTTTTAATCTTGCATTATTTTTTTATGCTGTAGTTTTATTTTGCTTGCTGGGCCCCCCTGTATGGTTAACACCCACAGTTCACAAGCTATCTGTCATAATGGAAGTTGACAAAGTGCTTCACAATCAAGACATCGTTGTTATATTCATTTGGTTCAGTTTATTTTACAGCACTTTAGCTTTGTTAAGGTGCTTTTCTAGTATTGTGCCAGCGCAATGAAACTATAGTAGAGGCCTAACAAAAAAAAAATACTTGCATGTGGAATTCAAAATTTCACATTTAAAGTAAAAATCCTTCACATATGAAAACCAACATGTGTCCAAAAGCACATGTGCTTTGAATTCACGTGTTTTCTCATGTGACAATTTTGACAATATACAATTTTGTAAGAGACTTGCTTTTTGACAGATTAATTTTTTCAATTTACTGAGTTTTTTTTTATTACTTATTACCATTTTTCTACCTTTTTTTTTGTTTTCCTTGGTTCCCTCCAGCTCCCCACGTCTCTCTTGACTGCCCCCCCGGCCATTTTCCCTGTGTGGACTCTGTCGGCTGTGTGAACGAGTCGGCCCGCTGCGACGGGCAGCGCCAGTGTCCCACCGGGTCTGACGAGGAGAACTGCACGGCCGCCTCGGGCTGTCCGGACTCCGACTGGACCTGCCTGAACCGCATCTGTATCCCCAGGGTGCTGCGCTGCGACGGACAGAATGACTGCCTGGACGGCTCCGACGAACAGGGCTGTGGTGAGACCGGACAGAGGGGACAGAGGGGACAGAGGGGACAGGGGGACGGCAGGTCGAACCCTGGGTCACAGGAAACTGAACATGTCACACTGTGGGACCACATGGTAGTGCAGGGTAACACATTGATCAACAAGCACAGATCCTGTACAGCAGTGATTCTCAACCTTTTTCATATCAAGGACCCCTAACTTAGTCCACATAAGAGCCACGGACCCCATTTGATGAGATTTTGTCTCTCGGACCCAAATCTGAGAATATTTTTATTGTGAGATATGATTTTGTCCAGAAGCCCATGACTATCTGTATTGTAGGTAGAGAGATAACAGAGAAACTATGATCAAAACAGTCATTCTTCTACATTCTCTAATTGTGTTAACTTCTTGTAAATTAAATAATACTGAAGTTTAACAAGTCATCAATTTGCGGGGGACCCCCTGGGACCCCCTGGGACCCCCTCAAGGACCCCTGGTGGTCCCCGGACCCCACGTTGAGAACCGCTGCTGTACAGACCCAGAGCATGTGTTCAAATCTATGCGCTGAAGCACTGTGACAAGGTTAAATTACCTAATTCCACTAATGTTACTTAAATACCACAAGTAGGGCAGCAAAGTTTGTAGGGCAGCAGAAGACGCGTTACTGTCTACAAATCCTAACAAAGGTGAGTTTGGAGCAAATTGTGAAATGTTAAGTTTCACTTTTGTTTTCACACCAGGAGACTCTTTGGATTGAGTTCAATGCTGCTGGTCTGCTGTCTGTGCATCTCCAAATTACAGACATGACATGATGTGACATCTGAGATCGAATTAGATCAATTTCTATACACTGACCAACTTGATTTTGTGCCTCTGTATGGGACACGGTGCATCTCACGGTCAAAGCCGCCCTCTAGAGGCCATCTGACGAAGCGCATCATCTCATGAAGCGACAGGTGACTGACTGACTGACTGACCTGAATTTGCCTCCTGTTGTCCTCGGCTGTGCTGTGGGAAAAAGTAACAATAAACATACTACGGAAGCCCATTGAGGACATGTATTCATAGTAGGGCTGGGCGATATGGTTGAAATCAATATCATGATTATCATAAGGATTTTTCTCGATATCAATATATATCACGATATGGTTCATGTATGCAAAATCACATTAAATAATCAAATTAATGTTCATCTCGTTGAACCGAATGGTGATGTTAGGTGTGATGTCAAACAAAACAGAAATATTCAAATAATATTCCTACCATACCTCATTTTATCAGTTTTTAAGTAAAAGTTGCTTGTCATCATCAATTCAGACAGCAGAAATGTGTGTCACGATATCAAAATATCTTCATATCATCATGATATGATTCCACTGAAAGATGATAAACGATAATATTGAATTATCGCCCAGCCCTAATTCATAGTTATTTATGTCATTATCTTGATAACAAATGAGATAACAAATGGGAGAGAACAGGAGGCTCTTTCATAACCCGACTTTGACTCCTGTGGCCAAAATAAAATAAAAGTTTTCATCACTGTGTTTAAAGTGATATCTTGGAGGGTGAATCGTCCCCCAAGCCAAACTCAGTAGATCAGAGAAACTTTGCTGGCCGCGAGGTAAAGGAGTCAAAGTTGTCAAATACTGACTCTGGACTTTTGCTAAAGCATGATATGTTAGGATTTCCATGACACAGGGAAATGAAAGGAATGATTAACTGATTGTGTGTCCTCCTGCAGGTCGGTGTGATGAGGCCGGCGTACGCTGTCCTGAAGGGTCGTGTCTGTCTGCTGAGGAGAGGTGTGATGGGAAGGTTCACTGTTCGGACGGCAGCGACGAGCCTGTGACCTGCGGTAGGCGCAGTTCAGGAGAAACCGATTAACGATATTATAATGATCTGATGGGAAATGCTAAAACGAGCCACCTGTAATGGGATTATACCTAATACTTTTTACCGGTGAGATTAAACTGCAGCAGTTTACAAAAGAGATGCAGTGTGTTACTGGATGGAAATAGATGATGAAGATACATCTGGAAAAATGAGTACTACTACTAAAGATAATGACAATATGATGATAATAATAATAATTTTATTTGTATAGCGCTTTTCTAAAAACAATGTTTACAAAGTGCTTTACATACAATGAAACAGACAGTGATGTAAAAGTACCACAATTAAATCAAATAGTTGAATAAAAAAGAATAAATAAATAAAAATAGAAATAAAAGGTAATACAAGAGATACACAGATACAACTAGAAAACCACATTTAAATGAAATAAAGTTGAATAAATAAATAAAAGAAAGAAAATAATAATAATAGTAACTTTATTTGTATAACACCTTTTAACAAGACTGTTTACAAAGTGCTTCACAGAATAAAAAGGCATAAAAACAAAGAAATAAAAGGAGTAAAACAATAAAAACAATAGTAAAAAGGACAACAAAGGATAACATTTAAATACACAGAAGTAAAAGAAAAAAACACTAGAAAAGAAAGATAGAAAAGAAAGGTAGGAAAAGAAAGAAAACGTCGTGCAATAAAGAGTTAAATCATATTTCGTTGTGCGTATTACTGGTACGCTCAACATGTGTGACTGAACATGTGGTTATTAATCTCAAAACATTTGCTCTGTCATTTTATGCAGTTAAAACAAATTGTACACAGATTTCAGTAAGGTTGCTCTGTGTGCTTGCTGCGGCGCCCCCTGCAGGTCGCCGCTGCTCCGAGGCGAACGGCGGCTGCAGCCACGTGTGTGTCGACGAGCCCTGGGGCGCCCTGTGCGCCTGTCCCGCCGGATACAAGCTTTCTACCAACGGAGCCGTCTGCGAAGGTGTGTGGGTCAGGAAGACGATAACAACTGTTGTTAAATAAACTTAAAATAGACAACTGGGGCCAGTTGCATAAAGCTAGTTTAAGACTAGACTAAGCCTTAGACTGGTATTACATTCTCATGTTGGACTAGGCTAATTAAGACTGTCTGTTACTTAAATATTACAACTGACTTATTTTGAGGTAGGAAAGTTAGCCGCCATCTTGAGTTAAGAATTTTGTTGTTATGGCAACGAGTCGGCCTAACTGTCAGAGCGGGAAGTTTAAATACTGAAGCTATTTCATAAAAGATGGCAAATCTTAGGTTTTTGGAAAGAACCTGAAGAAGAGAGAGAGTCTTTTGAGACAGAAACAAACCATTCAAGATCTACAACAATCAAGAAGAAGTAGGAACAGGTAAATATAAGTGTCTTAGGGCAAGTTTGACTTAAGGTCACATTTAAGTCTAAGACTGGGTCTATCTTTATGCAACTGGCCCCTGATCCAAAATGCAGCAGAACAGAAGGATCATATGTCTTTCAAATTGATTTTTAAGGGTGAAAGGTGATCGCTTTTACTACTGCAGACCCTAGACTGTGGAACAAGCTTCCCAAAAACGTTAGGTCAGCAGAATCATTTCCCATGGTTAAAAACACTTTGAAAGACCCACTGTTACTGTACAGCCTCTCAGAGTGACAGATGTGTTTGATCTGCATTTTAAGATTGTTTTCTGATATGTTATCTTTTTCTTTTAACCTCTTAAATTGTTGTATTTGACTCCCATCCATTTTCTGATTTTGTAGCTATTAGAGAACCAAACTATAAGCTCATGTTCCACCTAGCTGGTTCATTGACCTTTTTTGAATGACCATCTGAATATCACATGGGGGGGGGGGGGGGGAGAGAGAGAACATCTCATCTTAATATCTGAACCAGATATTACTCCTTTTACACCAGCACACATGAGCAGACTGAGCTACCAGTAGCTGTACCTCCTGCCACCTACACCTCCTGGTAGCTCATGCCGTGAAGTCTTCTGTATAATTTCGACTCCCAGCTCATGCTTGCAGAGCTAAACTCCAGTCTCCTCTCTTCTCCTCAGATGTGGATGAGTGTGCGCAGCCCTTTGCTCCCTGTCCGCACCACTGCACCAACACAGCTGGATCCTACTACTGCCACTGCAGAGACGGCTTCACGCTGCAGGGAAGCACCACATGTGTCGCTACAGGTGACGAGCAAAATAGATCTGTTTATAGACCTGATATACCAGGACAGGAAGGGATCAAGGTTATTATAGTTTTGCATTTTTCATTAGTTTTTATTTTTATTTTGTTTTGACAGTTTAGTTTTAATTAGTTTTTAAAGCGGGTTTGCTAGTTTTTTAGTTTAGTTTTTATTTTTTGAAAATGCTTAGTTTTAGTTAAGTTTTTATTAGTTTCAGTGTTCATTTTAGTCTTTTTTTTTGTAATATGGGGTATTTGTCAGGGGCGAGATTCAAAAATTCGAAATACTAGGCTTATGTATGAAATAAATTGACAAAGACGAAAACTAAAGACAGTTTCTCTATAATTTTAGTTTATTTTAGTTAGTTTACACAATACAGTTTCAGTTATCGTTTTTTTGTAAAGCCTCGTTTTTATTTTTATTTCAGTTAACGAAAATGTTTTTTCACACCTAGATTTCGTTAGTTTTCGTTAACGATAATAACCTTGGAATAACCTTCAATTCAGGGATGTGCCAAGTCTGACAAAGCGAGGGAATGTTGCAGTATATCAATCGTCTATTTATCTGAATGCATAACTCTGTGTCCAGGTAAGGATACCAAATTGCTGACGCTGCGGAAAGGCTCTATTGGACTGTTGACTGTGAAGTCTCAGCAGTTTGAGGTGATCCAGACACCTGGCTCTGACCCTGTGGCCTTGACCTTTGACCTCGTCCGAGGCTGGTACTACTGGGCTGACAGCCAGGGCAACATCTACCAGACTGATGGACGGGACAGCAGGACGCTCTATGCTGGTTGGTTGACATAAAAACTTGACACATTTTTTATGTTGGGCTTTTTTTTTTTTGTTTTACTGGATACAATGGTGTTGGCAAGAATTAATTAGTAAGTAAAGCTTTATTTATATAGCTCTTTTTTTAAAATGCACACTGTGCTTCACATAGCAGAAAAGTGGCAGAGGACACAAACAGTAAAAGCAAGTTAATTTTTTTGGGTTTTTTTTAAATGGACATAAAAACAAAGCTAAAACTTTACAGAGGCTAGCCTATAAAAATGCAGAAAATACAAACAGAAAATTTGTTAAACGAACAAACTTGTTTTTACACAATGGACATAAAAACAAAGAAGACCCCTTGAAACGGCATCTTTACTTACTTGATTTGATTTGCAAAAGATCATTCAAAAGTGTAAACCACTGGAATATCAGTCAAGGAGAGAGGCAGTTTTATTTGATCTGATGGTTTTATTGGTTCAAATTTTTATTTATGCCTCCTGGTACAGGTAAATCGCAAAGCGGGGCTGCAGTAGAGAAGAATGTCCCACTTCTCCCAGTTGAAACACCGTAAATTCACCCAATTTCCCCAAACGAACCTCTGCTGTCAGGTTTGGTCTCTCCTCCTCCACAGGAAGAGATGAATCCAGACTTGAGAGTGAAATCCAAACTGTCTCCTAAACAGCAGTGAGCAGCGCTCCGTCCAGAGAAAGCTGGACTCACCAACGTTAGATCTTCTCCTCTCTCGTCTCTTTGGTTTCTTTGGTATAGAGCATCACAGACCGGCCACTTGGTGAACATGAGCTGCTGTGTGACGTTCACTGACCTCACTGTGCAGGAATTCTGGGTATTGCAGTTCATAGTTTTGAACGTTATGCTGATACCTGGGCCCAAATATTATGTAGCTGCATAAACTGTAAGATTTGCATGAACTGCATCAAACTGTAAGATTGGGAGAAAGTGCAGTCTCTAAACACTTTTTTTCCCCCACTAATTTTCAACCAACAGGAGAGCCTGGGATCAAGGGCCTGGCTTGTGATTGGCTGAATGGGCACCTGTACTGGACCAACCAGAAGACAGCGGCGATTTATATGGGGTCGGCTGATGGGAGAGGCTATACGACTCTGCTGAGCAAAAACATCCAACCATTAGAGCTGGTACTTCTGCCACTGGAGAGGTACGGAGGGCCACACAAAACTTCAATACAAAGCAATCTAAGCAATTTAAAGCGGTCTTGAGTGGGTTTTATTGGTTTGCTTAAAGGATAAGTCTGGTCACAGTGAATGTTAAACTCATTTTACAGAGTGTCTTCTTTCCTGTTCTAAAAATTCCTGTGGGATTTTTGCCTGCTATTATCAAACGGTTATGTGACTTTCCAACCTCTAGACGCCATTCGCTTTCATTCAACTCCAAACGGTATCCAAACCAAATTTTTGAGATGGCTAAACTAAGTGTAATGTAATCCATGGAGATGTGTGCCTCTACAAAATTTTTGCTAGCTGTCACCTTCCATAAGGGAGAGAGGGCAATCTGGAATAATGGAAAATGGATTTAAAATGGATTTAAAATGTACCATGACTGGAATTATCCTTTTAAAATGGTGTTTAAGTTTTAATAGAAAAGAGCATTAGTACATGGTATAGAGAGCCTAAGTCCCTCCCCTTCCTCTGTCCCCCATGCGACCTTATTTCGAAAAAAAAAAGGACGGTAGTCAATGGCGAGAGACAAGTAATTGTTTGATCCCGTTTGAATTGTGCCATGAATTACACATATGATGTTTTGTCAATTTAAAAGATAATTTTGCAAGTCAAGAAAGTGGCAGTTTGTGGTAAAACAGTAAAGTAACGTTTAGTTTTGTGTGAAAGCGCTCAGTGAACTACATCTCTCGTCTCGCACAATATACGTCACCGACACCAACATGGAAGGAAACATAGGAAACACACAGGCATGGCGTTAACGTTAGCCCCCACTGTACTAAAACTATCCTAAACCAGTTTAAATCCGTTCTTACTGTCTACCTTCCAGGTTGTGTATAATACTACTGCTATCTGAGAGGGACTGAGCTTCAGCGGCTCTGGGCAGCTTGTGGAGAGAGAAAGTTATGACGTCACTTACGCCACTTTGGGTGTGTAGTCTTTCAACAGTTTTACGACAAACTGTGACTTTCTTGACTTGCAAAATTATCTCTTAAATTGAGAAAACATCATATGTGTAATTCATGGCACAATTCAAACGAGATCAAACAATAATTTGTCTCACACCGTTGACTACCGTACATATTTTTTCCGAAATAAGGTCCCATGGGGGACAGTGGAAGGGGAGGGACTTAGGCTCTCTATGGGACTTACAAAATGGACTTACTGTAGTAGTAGTGCTCAACATTCCAACCCTTTAGCCTCTTAGACTGTGCACATACCCATTGACCACATTATCAATTCTATAGCAGCCATCTACCAAAGGAGATTTTGCTGATACACCAGGAAGGCCCATCCTAACTCTTTGGCCTCCTCTCTCCCAGCTTGATGTTCTGGATCAATGTGGGCCCAGGTGACAGGGCGACTCTGGAGAAGTCCTGGATGGACGGGTCAGAAAGAAGCTCTCTGTTGGTCCTCACAGCTCAGTCTCCACACGGCCTCACTGTCGATGTGGCTGCCAGGCGGCTGTACTGGGTCAGCGACTTCAAGAAGGTGAGATGAGGAGAGGAGAAATACTCTGTTGACTATATCAAACACTTTGGAGTATGAGAGTTAAATGCATTAGAATGGAAGGAAACTGGATAACAGTTGTTCTTGTAGATAGAGATGCTGGATTGTATTATGGCTGTTGGTAAGGTTTGTTGTTTGGTAAGGCAGTATGTTTACACAATCAAAATCCAGTTGGCTATGCCAAGCACAATGAATGTACAGGAATTTGGCCTGGTGATGTTGGTGCAGGGGCATTGACAACCAATGTAATAATACAAGTACATAGACGTATGTCATGAAGACGGTGCAAGACTAACGATAGACATTGGACTTGAATATGAATATGAAGTTTTAGTTACAAATATTTGGCAGAGGCAGAGCTGCTTGGAGACAAAAATATTCTGACTTTAATGGATGGAGCCAAATAGGTAGTATATGTTTAACTGAAGCCCAGTGTTTAACTGAAGCCCAGTGAAAAAGACAAGAGGTAAAGAGACCACAAAGCTAATATTATGAAGCCTAGCGCTCTGTTACTAACTGAAAAAACACAATTTATCCATACTAGGTTAGCTAGTTAGCCTAGCTGACCTTCCAATTTTAAACTAGCCTATAGCTAGGTAAGCTACTGACCTTCCAACATCATGACATCATGAATCATGAAAGTTGTTGCATTTAAATTTTATTTATAATTTGATTTATATTTTGAGTTCCTCCTTTGCAACCTGGTCTCATAAAATTTTGTGAAATGAGCACAAAGTGTGTGCAGACTACATGTTGTGGACACATCAAAATTGGGTTCCTCCACCACAAATTGGACACAGCACGAATCGGATGCAACATTCACGTGTTCGTCACGTGAAAAGGTTAGCTAATGGTTTAGGCAAGGTAACTAAACAACTTTGGGGGAGTAAAACACCTTGGTTAAGGTTAGGGAAAGGCTTTGGTCATGGTTAAATAAACACTTAGCTAAACGTGAAAACTTAACTCATAGTAGAAATCTCTGTATGAGTTGGGGAAAAGACAGATGTTTATGCCCATCAACTGCCACACCTCCTTGCCCTTACTTCCTACCACGCTATTTCAGTGCCAGACTACCAGCTATTTCTAGCCGTGTCTCCCCCCAATACTTTTGGACCCAGAGCACGTATTCGCATTTTAAGACACCATGCTCATTTCACAAAATGTCAGGAGACCAGGATCCAAGTTAGCTTACTTGCGCCAACAAAAATGGTTATTCTTTGGCTCCGCCCACTGAGGTTTAATTCAACAAATGAGATTATTCTGCCTCTAAAGCGACTCTGCCTCTGAGAAATGTTTATATAACTAAAACTCCAATCTGTCTACATATAGCTCTGTTTACACGCTCAGCCTTCTATTACTATTTGCATTCACGCAGCATTATGGTAGGACTTGAACGCACCATGTCACCAGCTAAATGCTGTTAAATTTTGGTTGTCGGTCTACTACACTAGCAGGTAACCAGCCATCATGTGGAATGCCTTATTCGAAAACCCATCAGGCCAGAGAAATGGTTAAAGTGGTTGAATTTTGGAATTATGCCATTTCTTGTTGCCCTGCACACAATCACCATGGACCCATGTTATTCAGTCTGTAGAGACGGTGAAGGTGGATGGGAGCGGCCGTTACTCCTTCACAGGCCTGTTCAGCAGCAGACCGGCTCTGGGCCTGGCTGTGTTTGAAAGCTGGTTCTACTGGGTCGATGACGTGGGACTGTGGCGCGCCCCCCAGGACCAACCAAACCACAGGAACCTGATGCGCAAAGCTGCTCTGCCTCTGCTGACGGTCTACCATGAGCTGCAGCAGCCTCAAGGTACCGGGACTTTCCACAATTAGAAAACTTCAAGTGTGTAACATCTTTTTTCCTTCGATTTTCTGTCGATGCAGTTTGAGTTTCTCTTTTCGTTCAGCCATGGTGGCTATCACTGCTCATGCTAACTACCCAGTTCTTCTTCTGTTTATTAAAAAAAAACTAAAAAAAAACAGAACAGATCACTTCCTGTGCAGCAAAAATTGTAATACAAATGGAAAGCT
The DNA here is from genome assembly GCF_046629955.1 of Centroberyx affinis. NCBI lineage: Eukaryota > Metazoa > Chordata > Actinopteri > Beryciformes > Berycidae > Centroberyx > Centroberyx affinis. The sequence continues at coordinate 40,206 of NW_027283388.1, read as the reverse complement.
TTCATGAACTGGGTATAGGTTGAAATAGAGTTGCAAAACTCTCTATATCATAAACACATTTTATCATCCTCTTTTTTCCAGAACTTCCAAACTATAGTTTCTCAGTTGCAGGACACCTTGCAGTTGGTTTTGTAGGCTACCTGGTTTCTCTTGTGCACCTGGCCCCGGTAACACTTGGGTATTCAAAGGACCATTTTGCTCTTGTCTGGTGAAAATCTTCTCTCCAAAATATCAACTTTTCAGGAACAAAGAAAAAAAACTTTGTTTTTAGCTGGACCTCTATGCATGTTTTAGTTTATCCAGTTGGTTTAGATGGATGGATTGATAGATGGATGTACTTTATTGAAAGTGCCCCAAACCCAAGAATTTTCTCATCCTATATAGGACAATGTGATCCTTCAGTTGAAGTTAAACCATGAAACTAATCAAAATTGGAGTTTCAAAGTTTTCCCCCCAACAATGACCTTTTGGTAGACCTACTGTTGAGAACTGACCTTGGTAGCCATCTGCTGCTCAAAATCCTTGAGCTCCATCCCTAATTAAAACTGTCGCTGGATTATCTCTTGACCTAAATGGAAACATCTTTCTTCATCATGACTGTTTTCTTACTGATGAATCAAAATGTGTTGTCATTATAAACCAGGCTCCTCTGCGTGTGTGAAGACTCCATGCCACCTCTGCCTGCTGACCAAAAGCAACCCTGCTGGCTTCACCTGTGCCTGTCCCAACTCCAAAGTGCTCATGCCTGATAGGACATGTGAATGTAGGTTCATCATAATATTGGTTTACAGATGCCACTAATGTAGAGTAATTATATACATCTCTACTTCATTTTTTTCTGCATTCTAGCCAGTTCCTAGATAAACCCAGTGATAAACCAAACAATTAGTGGTTGAATACAACTGATGTAAATTTAATCAGGCTCATTGAAACACTATTTTTGTTGTTTTACACATCTAAAGGAAACCCATTTTGTTTTCCAAATCATAGTTCAAGAAATGCTTACATACCCTTCACACCTCAGCACACCTCCCGTCAACTCCATCCTCTACTGCAGTGGTTCTCAGCGTGGGGTCCGGGAACCACCAGGGGTCCTTGAGGGGGTTCCAGGGGGTCCCTAGGAAATTGTTGAATTGTTAAACTTCAACATTATTTCATTTACAAGACGTTAACACAGTTAGAGAATGTAGAAGAATGACTGTTCTGATCATAGTTTCTCTGTTATCTCTCTGCCTACAATACAGACAGTCATGGAATTCTGGACAAAATCATTTCTGACAATAAAAATATTCTCAGATTTGGGTCAGAGAGACAAAATCTCATCAAATGGGGGTCTGTGGCCCTAATGTGGACTAAATTAGGGGTCCTCAATATGAAAAAGGTTGAGAACCACTGCTCTACTGCACTTGACTTTCTTTAGCTAACCCTTACTTCATGGATGTTTTCTGCAGTTTACGTAAGTCAGTGGGATAAAGGCTTATTTGTAGTTGCTGATTTAATTTAAAAAAAATTTTGGGGGACCCACAGATCCAAGGGTTATATATGCTACGATTACAAAGATCAACCTGCTGGAGTTTAACGGCAGAGAGACCGTCAAAACCCCGGTGTTCACCACTGATGACAGCATCCTGACGTTTGACGTGGACTGGTACAGAGACTGGCTGTACTGGGCTAACCAAACCGGCCAGGTCCAACGCACCAGTCTGACCCAGGTTAAGACGGAAATGGTCTCTACACTGTTCCCAGGTAAATACTTTCAGAGTTTTCCATGGAGTGCAGAGACATGGGCAACGCCTTTTAGCAACAAACTGTCAGAAGCAACAAGAGGAAAAACACCTCAGACTCATTTGGAAGGTTTATGAAAGGATGGGAATCTGTGGCATTGACTTGGTCTGACTTGAAATGGTAGTTTTTTGGGGGTTTTTTCTAGTATATGGTGAAACTACTTGGGTGGTTTATCTAAGAGTTTAACAGGCAGGTAAATGTACTTTACAGATACTATTTTTTAGAACCGCAAATATATGTAGGTACTGTAGTATAGGAAGTCTCATGCCAAATGGTATATTTCGCTTTACTTGCCTTTTCATTGGTCAAAACTTGCAAAATAGATAAAATGTCCCATAACATGTCAATATTTTGTAAGGAAAAGGCTCAAGAATACCAATAACTTCAGTAAAATTAGAGCTTTACTTTGTTAGCAGCCAATAGGTGTTGTGATGAAGATGGATCTGATTTAATTTAATGAATTTTTATTTTTTATTTATTTTTGAATTTTTTTATTTTTTTATTTTAATTTTAATAATTTTATAGTTATTTTATAAAGATGATCAAATGTTTTAAATATAAAATATTGATCTGAAAAGTAACTAGTAACTATAGCTGTGAAATAAATGTAATGGAGTAAAAAGTACAATATTTCCCTCCCTAAAATGTAGTGGAGTATAAGTACAAAGTAGCATAAAATGGAAATACTCAAGTAAAGTACAAGTACCTCAAAATTGTACTTAAGTACCGTACTTGAGTAAATGCACTTAGTTACTTTCCACCACTGCTGTTGGCACACAGTCACTCCTGTGTATCGAATCTTATTTCTTCTTGTTTTTCTCTTTAGTTTGTTTGATAAAGGTAGACCAGAGGAGTGGAAACCTCTACTGGGTGTCATGTGACCAAGCCTGCATCGGCGTCACCACGGCCGACCGCGGTTACCCACGGCAGCTCTACCGCACGGGGAAGGAGATCCGAGACGTGTACCTGGATTGGCTGAGGGGCGAGCTCCTCTGGCTGGAGGAGGAGCGGATCCTCACCATGAGCCTGTCGGGAGGCGAAGCCAAGGAGGTGCTGAACCTGGGGGGCGGAGTCAGGGGGAACATCGCCCTCGACCTCCGGGCCAGCAGTCTGCTGTGGAACTCGGAGAGGGCAGGTCAGTGCAGTTCAGCACTCCCACAGATCAGGGAAATAAAGTTCTCTACGCCTTGTCATGCTCAAATGTAAAGGGTCGCTGTGAGCGTTGACCCATGACCAAACTTTACTTAAATTCAAGGAAGAACTGATTAACTTTTCACACCATTTGAATGAATTCACATAACACCATCAGACTTTGTGGCAGACAGAAGAAGAGTCCCAAGTCCCAGTATCAAGTCCAGTATCAATTTAATATCTTAAAGAAAACTAAATATCTAGGACTTTTCAATGTGGTTTTAACAGGATAAAATATGGTTTTAACAGGATAAAAACTTGGTAAGAGCATCATGAGTTTGATTTCTATAATCAGTTTCAACTTCAATAAATTAAATTATTCCATACAAATTCAGAAACAGAATTTAAATTGTCTGCTGGAACAAATCTCATCACTTTCACTCATTTACACAAACATAAGATCTCAAGTCAGGACTTTAGAAACCTTTTCAAGTCATCAAAGCACAAGTCAAAGTCAAGTCACCAGAACCTAAATGAAGTCTCAAGTCTTCTCTTCATGCATAAAGTCTCAAGCTATTCAAATTGACTCGAGTCTTTCTCCTGTACAGACCTGAGTTTTGTGTCTCGCCCCTCTACAGGCCTGACAACCATGAGTTTGCTGCAGGACAGAAGCCACCTGGCTGGAAGAAGGTGGAACATTTCGGGATCGGTCGTAGCCGCCTTTGAGCCGTTCCTCTTGTCCCTTTCTGATGACGTCATGACCCTGTGGGACCGGCGTGACGGGAGCCCCGTCCAACACGTGGCTGTGGGAAGTAATGTGTTCGGTGTGATGGCTGCGCTCAAGGATATCAAACCAGGTCTGGCCAAGATAATCTGTTATAAATTATCTCATAATCTTGCTGGTTTCAGTAAATTTCACTTGATTCATGCCAATATGACTTCTTTTAAGAAATCATCATAAAACAATTACAATCTTGATACAAGAAACTTTCTCCAAGACAATGTCACTTTTACCAAGAAAATGTCCTGAAACATGCTATGTTATTCTGGGGGAAAAAAAGTGAAATTGGTTGAAATGGTAAAATTATCTGCCAGTGCAGTGAGATGATTTCACTAAAAAATCCTAAAAAATGCGTGATAAATCTGGATACAAGATAAAATAACTAATCAAGTTTGTCAAATGGAAAAGCTTTCATGAACTGGATATAGCCTGGGTCACATTTGTTATTATGTAATGCAAAATGTACATATTTACATGAAAAGATCACAGATTTTTACTTTCAGACAGTCTGAATTTGTTCATGCGTGCCCTGACTTCCCATAGTGCCGAGCGTGGCCCAGCCAGTCTGCAGGGAGCCGGCGATGCTGTGCCCGGGCTCCCAGGTCTGCGTCTCCCAGGCCCAGCTGTGTGACGGGAAGAAGGACTGTCCCGACGGAGCTGATGAGGACCGCTGTGTCACCACATGTCCTTACAAAGGTAACGGCTTGAGCATCACTCTCAGACAGTGGCTGGGTCGTTTTTCCCCTGAAGACTAGGTCAGTAGGTTTTGTATCCAGTCATGATAGAGGCAGAGCTTGACACTGACATTTGCCCAGTGGCCTGACTGTGTTTTCTGACCTCTGACCCAGCAAATATTGATGTTTAGTGGGGATGTTTAGATCAAAAATAGCCTGTATTTAGTCGGTCTGGTTATGAAATTATATGACAGAATCATTATCTTGTTGGAAAACGCTTTTCCTCTTTGCGTTCAGGCACGCACAATGTCAACATGACGGTTTGACCTACAGTATGTAGCAACATCAACACTGGCTTATTCTTTATAGTTGCTAGCAAAAAGGCAATAACTAGGCATTGGCTTACAGATAAACCTCCTACTCTTGGCCAGTGGATGAATGTAGTTGATTGCATATAAAGAATGTTTAAGACTAAAAAAAGACAAAGGTGAAGCTAATTGGGACAAATGGAAAGTATATAGTAGACAAATTGAGAGGATGACAACTTCATCCCCTTTTTTTTTTTCAACTGAGTGTGAACTGTCTGTTTCAGGGAAAAAGAAAATGTAATTCCTGGCAACATACTCCCCTTTTAAATTTCTCTTTTCTTTCCACATCACCAAATTCTGTATTGGCAAGTATTAAAAACAAACACTGGCTTATTCTGTCAGGACAGCAACAGGTTGACTATAAATGAAAAGCGAGTGGTTTAGTTTCCCATTTTCCTTCCACAGATATTATATTTTATCAGCTTTGTTATGATGAAGGTTGAACACATGCTGTGGCTCCACGGGCTTATCTAATAGTTTATAATGATGATAAAAATAGTAAAATAGAACGATAAAAGAACACAACAAATACTCCCACTTTTAGATGCACATTGTGAGTGATATGCTATGGTTCTTTTCCTGTCTTGACTCCAATCTTAGGAGATTTCAGGTGTAAGGACCGCCGCAGCTGTGTGTCCAGGAGTCTGGTGTGTGACGGTCGCTCTCACTGCCTGGACGGGTCGGACGAGCTCGACTGTCCCACCGTAGCTCCTCCTGCGGCCCGGCCGGACGCCCTGAGGTGCCGCAAGGGCTCCAAGCCGTGTGAAGACGGCAGGGAGTGTGTTTTATACTCTCACGTGTGTGACGGAGAGAGGGACTGCCAGGACGGCTCAGACGAACAGGGATGTGGTGAGTTACACTGGACACACTGCTGTCACTGGTATGAAACACTGTCTGAGGTTAAAGGGGCCTGTTGATCATTTCAGATTGTCAATTAATTGTAGCTAGTTTTATTACAAGCAAGGTTATCCTAAACTGAAGTGAGTTGTACTAATGTAAAACTATTTTTGCCTGATTTCAAAGCTAACTGAAATGGAAATGGTCATGAAGTTTAACTAAAACACAGCAAAGTGGAATACTTTTAAAAACTAAAAGACACTGAAAACTGAATTGGAAAGAGACATTTGAACTAAAATGGAATTGGTAACACTTTACAGTAAGGGTACCTTAATTAAGGGTTAGTTAATGCTTAATAAGCATTAACTAACCCTTAATTAACAGTTAACTAATGTGTCTGGTAATCATTTACTAATGGTGTTCATGTTATCTAAGGTATTAATTTATACATTATTTAATAGTCATCTTTATAAACTATTAAATAATGTATAGATTAATACCTTAGTTAACATGAACACCATTAGTAAATTTAGTTAACTGATAATTAAGGGTTAGTTAATGCTTAATAAGCATTAACTAACCCTTAATTAATTAATTAATTAATGTACCCTTATTGTAAGGTGTTACCATGGAATTACTGAAGTTAAATGGGATCGGCACTCGTGTCTTATCTTGTTTATTTTTCTATTCAAAAAAACACATAAAAAATGTGGTTGGCAAACTGAGAATTGACGTTTTGCCCACATTTTTTTTTCTTTTTTGAATAGAAGAATAAACAAGTGATGAGATGTGAGTGCGGATCATATTTTCTTCAGTATCTCAATCATTTTGGAATCAGCGCACCACTGGAGACAAATAAAGCAACATTTCCATCAGAAGACATTTGGCATTGCTGGGTTATTTATACAGTTTGCAACTAAATTGAAATAAAAACTAAAACGTGAAACTGACTCCAAGACACTATATAGTTACGTCCTGAATCTTATTCAATATTTTTAAAGCTCATAAGCGCCAGTATCATTTCTTCAACCAAAAATTCAGTCACTTACTATCCTATAAAGTGGTGATTCTCAATTTTTTTCGTATCAAGGACCCCTAATTTAGTCCACATTAGGGCCACAGACCCCCATTTGATGAGATTTTTTTTCTCCTGACCCACATCTGAGAATAATTGTATTGTTTGATATGATTTTTGTCCAGAATTCCACGACTATCTGTATTATAGGTAGAGAGATATCAGTGAAAATATGATCAAACTGGTCATTCTTCTACATTCTCTAATTGTGTTAACTTCTTGTTAATGGAATAACGGTGAAGTTTAACAATTCATTTGCTGGGGACCCCCTGGAACCCCTCCAAGGACCCCTGGTGGTCCCCGCACCCCATGTTGAGAACCACTGCTATAAAGTACCATAAATTACATTTGTAATGGGTGTTAGTTTTCAAATGGCGCATATCTCATTTTTGACTGAAACTCTTTTGTTTGATTCATATCTTTAATTTCTAGACGCCCCAGAACAAAACATTTCTCCATCAGCACCAGATGTCCGTTCATCACACCAAACACCGACCAAACCTCCTGCCCCGCCTGCCCGTCCTCCTGCCCCCCCTGCCCGTCCTCCTGCCCCCCCTGCCCGTCCTCCTGCCCCTCCTCCTGCCCCCCCTGCCCGTCCTCCTGCCCCCCCTGCCCCGACCCAGCCGGCCTGCAGCAGCCCGTCTGTTCTGTGTCCTCATTCTTCTGTTCACCTCTGCATTTCCCCAAGTCAGCTTTGCGACGGGCGCAAAGACTGTCCTGATGGCTTTGATGAAGACAACTGTGTGAAAAAATGTCCTTCCAGAAGTAAGTCACAGATCTGGACTGTGTTAGACCGACAACATTAAAATACTTCTGACAGGTTCATGCTTCAATAATTTAACTCTGAAAGAATGACGACTTTTACGTTAACACTTTACAATAAGGGTACATTAATTATGGGATAGTTAATGCTTAATTAACAGTTAACTAATGTGTCTGGTAATTGGTAACTGGTATTAATTTATACATTATTTAATAGTTTATAAAGATGACTATTAAATAATGTATAAATTAATACCTTAGTTAACATGAACACCATTAGTAAATGATTACCAGACACATTAGTTAACTGTTAATTAAGCATTAACTATCCCTTAATTAATGTACCCTTATTGTAAAGTGTTACCACTTTTACTTTGGATACTTAGGTACATTTTACTGCTAATACTTTTATACTTTTACTTAAGTAAACTTTTGAATGCAGAACTTTTACTTTTAATGATGTATTTTTCCATTATGGTATTGCTGCTTTTACTTATGTCTGGAAACATGTCCTTTCCAAATCCTCATGTTACGTTTCCCCCGTCTCAAAGTGATTTTATTCGTTATTCACAGCAGATTCTTTGACAATTCTTGATTCTAATCTTGGAAACTGGCCCTAAAATAAAGCCAGAAACCTCTTCTTTGCACACCTGAAAGTTTTTTCCATATTTTCCAAACCGTTCCCTCCATAGCCGACTTCCGCTGCAAGGACCGCCGGAGCTGTGTGTCCAGGAGTCTGGTGTGTGACGGTCGCTCTCACTGCCTGGACGGGTCGGACGAGCTCGACTGTCCCACCGTAGCTCCTCCTGCGGCCCGGCCGGACGCCCTGAGGTGCCGCAAGGGCTCCAAGCCGTGTGAAGACGGCAGGGAGTGTGTTTTATACTCTCACGTGTGTGACGGAGAGAGGGACTGCCAGGACGGGTCAGACGAACGGGGATGTGGTGAGTTTTCATGGATATGTTTTCATCAAATGGGGATAAATGTAGAGAGGCTCAGTGGAGATGCACAAGTTGCTGTTAAACATTAGGCAGATTAATTTTTTTTCCTTTCCTGTTTTCCTGATTTTTGCGTTATGTTAGCACGACCAAACCTCTTAATTTTATCCCTGAAATGTTCTTAATTTCTCATTGCATAAACATTAATTATCCATTAAAAAATAACATCTTTAGAAAAGTAAGGTTAGTATCATGGGTTTATAAGGGAATTATTCATGGGTTGGTTCACAGAGACACTAGAAATTAAGGGATTTCTTTATGCCTTTTGTGCAGGTTTACAGGTTATTAATGAGTTATAAATTGAAAGTTCCTGTCTCCCTGAATTTTACACTAAATTAGAAAGTAAGGAGTCAAAAATTAAGGGGTGTTTAAGGAGGTTTTGATGGGGTCTCCTCCATCAACTCCCTTAACTAATTTTAAGGGTATTTTGCATGAATTAAGTGGTGAATTAATGTAAATGTAAGGGTATTTTAAGGGATTACTGGTTCGTAGAGGGTGGTAACCTATTATGTTTCTATGGCTTCATCTTCTCATTCTTTATCTTCATAGTTCAGTCCAATATCTCAGGCATAGATTGGTAACTTTAAAATTTTTTAATCTAATTTTGCACATAGATAGTTGTGGTGACTCATAACCTGGAATGGTACCGTTTGGCCCATTGGGGGCGCTATCATATATAAGCCCTCAGAGTCCACTTCTGTTAGTTGTAGAGATGTGAAACTTGGTACAGACATGCTGAATATTTTTGCCTCTAGGGCCTGTAATGTATGGCATAAATTTTTGCCTACCATTTTGGATTTTTGGTAATAAGTTTTGAAAAATCTTCTCATGAACCTAAACCTTTACATAGTTTGCAAAAAGCTAAGGGATCGGTCTAAAAATGGCCAAGTTATTAACCTATGAATTTTTAAAGATTTGCACAAACCGTTCAACTGGCTGTAAAGTCATGACAAAATGATCAATCAAATAAAAATTCTACAGATTGGTTTTAAAGATATCTGCCAAGCCGCATGTTGATATGTTGAGATTTCAAGAAAATAATAGCCATTTGAATTTCTGCATTTTACATTGAGCCACCAAGTTCGATTTAGTGGGAAAATTGGCTGCATTGCTTTACTGCACAAAGGGAGATTGCTTTATGGCACAAAGCGGGAATCGAGTGCCACTGTTCTAGTGCTGGGGAGCCGAGGGAGGGGACAAGAAGAAATATCCCCTTTGTGTCAGGAAGCAGCAGGGTTTATGGGAAATGTAGTCAAAATTCCTGAATTTCTCCATGGGGATCAATAAAGTGCTATGTTATCTTAATTTTAAGAAACACTGTCGATACAACTCATGTGAGATAGAGGCTACCAGTCGTCTTGACTATGGTTTCATTCAAAGCTGCACATATTAATCGATTAGTTGTCAACTATTAAATTAATCGCCAACTATTTTGATAATCGATTAATCAGTTTGAGTAATTTTTTAAGAAAAATAAGTCAAAATTCTCTGATTCCAGCTTCTTAAATGTGAATATTTTCTGGTTTCTTTCCTCCTCTATGACAGTAAACTGAGTATCTTTGGGTTGTGGACAAAACAAGACATTTGAGGACGTCATCTTGGGCTTTGGGAAACACTGATCCACATTTTTCACCATTTCACATTTTATAGACCAAACAACTAATCGATTAATCGAGAAAATAATCAACAGATTAATCGACAATGAAAATAATCGTTAGTTGCAGCCCTAGTTTCATTTGTTTTACGGTAATTATACCAATGTATGACAATTAATTTGACAACAGTATATTGCTTAAAAATGCTGCATGCAGCAGCTTTAAACGTTCCTAATCGACTGTTTTCATTTCTAGACGCCCCAGAAACCTCCACTGAAACCACTCCTGCAGTAAATGTCCGCCCTCTGCCTGTGGGACCCGTCACTCAGCCTCACACCGAGCCATCCTGCACCAGTCCTTTGGTTCCCTGTCCCGGTTCTTCACTCTGCATCTCCCAAACACAGCGATGTGATGGAAAGAGAGACTGTCCTGATGGCTCTGATGAGAACTGTGTGAAGAGATGCCCCTCCAGGAGTAAGTGGTCTGACGTTTTGGGTTCTGAAGATGCTGAAAAAAGTCTGTTGTCTAAGGGTGTGATCACCCCTACGGTTCGTTTGCTTTGGTCTGAACCATAGCTGAAAAGTTGACTTTGTTGTATTTTGGTTGTTTAGGTTCACACTGTCCCAATTACAAGAGAACCAGGGCTTGTAAACAAAAGTCACATGACTCACAAGCAGCTCGTTTATTGCAGCAGTTCTCAACCTTTTTGGCTCATGACCCCTTAAAATGAAGCCATGAGTTCAACCAAAGAACCATTTTCCCTTTTGTTTCCGGTTGTTTCGTTTGATTTACTATCAGAGGAGGCTGCAAGGCTGAAAACTATTCAGTATTTCACAAGAAAAGAAGTAAAAAGTAGAGAAAAATCTGAAAAAATAGATGTGATAATACATTTTTATAGTAGAAATATGCTTTTTTCCTATTCCATAAATCATCCTGCGACCCCCTGAGGGGTCCCGACCCCCAGGTTGAGAACCACTGGTTTATTGGACAGAGTTTTGGTGACCTGTCATCCTGCAGGTTAGAGAGTCAAAATAAATCTGATCCCACTTTCTGTAACTTTATCTCAGCATGATGGACTTGTCTGTCTCTTCTTCTGTGGTGTTCATACCAGTTAAGAACACATGAAGGAATAGCTGAATATGAGCATCAGTCCAGACTTCATTTTGTTCTGCTAGGCTTTCCAAGCATGACGAACCGCATCCATCTCCTTCTACCCATAATCCCTTGTGTTTTGGTTTGGTTTCCTGTAGTTTGTTCAGATTTCGTTCTCACTCTTGGTGTTGTTATTTGGTGACACCAGAGTTCAAAGGTCATCGTTCTCACCTGAACCGAACTAAAGGAGGAAAAGTTCCGGAGTTCAAATACACCGCTCCAAATACAGTATGCTGTGTGTGTGAACAAGCCCCAACACTACCATCTCTTTAACAAAATTTGGAGATTTACAGCATACAAAACAAATCTTTCACTCATGCCTTTTTTACATATTTTTTTGTTCCCTCCATAGCCGACTTCCGCTGCAAGGACCGTCGGAGCTGTGTGTCCAGGAGTCTGGTGTGTGACGGTCGCTCTCACTGCCTGGACGGGTCGGACGAGCTCGACTGTCCCACCGTAGCTCCTCCCGCGGCCCGGCCGGACGCCCTGAGGTGCCGCAAGGGCTCCAAGCCGTGTGAAGACGGCCGGGAGTGTGTTTTATACTCTCACGTGTGTGACGGGGAGAGGGACTGCCAGGACGGGTCAGACGAACAGGGATGCCAGAAAACCTGCAAACAAGGTTGTTTCACCTATAAAATCCTGAGCCTCTTATGGGCGATTTGATTGCTGAGCCTCATGAACTACAAACTTGCTTTTAACCAAGAATTCTAATCAATCTAGTGTCATTCCCACCCAGTATATAAGCATTGTTGTTGTTTTGTTTTTTTACTCCTATGCCGTACGCTCCACACTGCAAAAAATGTCCATCTTAACAAGTCATTACATCGCATATGAAGTCTTAAAATATTCTTCTTAAAGGAGGGGTATCAGTTGCTTTTTCAGCAATTTTATGTAATTACCTGGTGTCTATAAAATACATCTAAGTTTTTTTCAGTAAAAATCGTTTAGTCATAACTTTAGCTATTCACTCTTTACTGTGATTACTTCACACCTCCAACAACCAAAATCACCATAAATACTGAATTGCCACATCCTAGGATACCCCCCGCTTTAAAAGTGACTTTTTTCCCCAGGGCAATGAGATTATTCCATGTTTCCAATGCTGTTTAATGTCTTTCAGGAATCTTCTAGGAACAAATATCAATATATTGAAATAAGGCAAACTTCTACTTCAAAAGCATCAAGGAAATTGAAATTCAAGAAAATTATCGAAACAAAATAACTTTCTCAGGAAACGAGGAAATTATCTCACCCGATGGTCAGATTGTTTCACTTGTTTCAATGAAAATAAGATTTTAAGAATATATTAAATGACTTGTCAAGATGAACATTTACAATGTAAACTATAGGACTACTGTTCAAAATCCAATTTCTAGCACATTTCATACAAAATAAGAGCCCAAAGTGCTTAACAAACATGGTTAGAATATTTCAGGGTCATTAAAGAAAACAAAGGGACACAAGAATTAGTGTAGAAAGAGTATAAAGGTATAAATATATTGTATATAATATATGTGTGGTCAAACAAAAACAACTTATTCAACAGCAGCAGTATAAAGCTGTCATGTATTTCTCTTAAAATGCTCTAGTGAAGTAATATTTTGGAGACTTAACATCTCGGCAGTATAGCGGCCGAATACAGTTGTTATGGCTTTAATTATAACTCCGCCCCCAGATGAGTTCCAGTGTTCCCATGGAAACAAGTGCATCCCCCAGGCTCGGGTGTGCGATGGCAAGGCCCAGTGCTCGGACCGGTCTGATGAGCTGGACTGCTGGGAGCCGAGCAAGAGCTGCCGGCTCCGCTGTGACCACGACCAGCGCTGCGTCCCACAGAACTTCCTGTGTGACGGGCAGAGAGACTGTCGGGACGGGGCGGACGAACGGGGCTGTGGTGCGTCTTCACATCCAGTTTAACACACACTTCGACCAGCAGGGACAGCATAACGTAGCTATGAAAACCCTACCACTGTTAGAGAAAATGTGAAATAAAAAGTTAGAGATCCACGCATAAAGCCAGGGTTCCCATGGTCATGAAAATCCTGGAAAAGTTGCAGGATTTTAAAATGTTTTCCAGGATTAGAAATGTTTTGGAAAAACATCATTTAAACTTTTTTTTATTACTTTGTGTTAATGTTTTTTGTTCCCCAAAGATTGGCTAGCTGATATACAGTATACCTGGAGTAAAATGCCTCAGAAGCCCCAGAAGATTTACTCCAAAATGTCTTGTTGTACTTCTACTATCTACCATTGCTGTGTATTTATCATATCCTGAATGTCAAAATTCAGAAGTGATATTGTACAGATGAGCCAGATATCCATCAGAGGGAGTGAATGAACTGATTAGCTTGTTGTTGGGCAGATTAGACTTTCTCTTCTAGGAGAAGGCTGAGGCATTTAGACTGGTCTCTTGTAGTTATGAAATTTTGGTAATAGAAGTAACCAAAACTCAGTTAGTTCTTCAGTAGCCTACCGCAAAATAATCTGCTTTCCTACACACATGGGCAAAATGTAACATGTATTTGTCATTGTACTTTGCAGCTTAAACTTGATTAAATTTAGCATTATTTGGCAAACTATCCTGCCAGTGAGCACTGAATATCGGGAATGGTTTGATCCATTTAACACTCGTTTTTCTGTTCTCCAGACCCTGTTACTGCTGCCACCACCGAGCCTCCTGTCGCCCCACCTGTCGTCCCACCTGTCGCCTCACCTGTCACCTCACCTGTCCCGCCTGTCGCCTCACCTGTCACCTCACCTGTCCCACCTGTCGCCTCACCTGTCCCACCTGTCGCCTCACCTGTCCCGCCGGTCGCCTCTGCCCCGCCAGCCTGCGTCACTCCTTCAGTTCTCTGTCCAGGTTCATCACTGTGCGTCTCTCAAAATCAGCTGTGTGACGGACAGACGGACTGTCCTGATGGATTTGATGAAGACGGCTGTATGGTCCGGTGTAAAAACCCAGGTAGGTCCAAGGCCAGCTGATGGGGAAGAGACAAAATGTGTGGAACTCAATGGGCTGACTTTCAGTGTGGGTTCAATCCACATGTTGAATGGGGTTAGATAATTACCTCCGCCTACGCTACTGCTGTCACTATCCTGGTACGTTAACTCCTCCTTCCTCCTGTTCTCTTATCAACTCCCTTCTTCCTCCACCTCAGCTGACTTCCTGTGCAGCGACAGGAGGAGGTGTGTCCCCAGGGTGCAGGTGTGTGACGGGCGTGCCCACTGTCCCGACGGCTCAGACGAGAGGAGGTGTAAATCCACCAATCTTGCTGCTTACGGTAAGCCGGCCAGTCACACACAAACCATTGGTTGCTGATTCAGCTCAGCGACATTCCTTTTGGATTTGGTAACTGTCATTAGGTCAACGAAATCTGGAGTGTGTTGAAATTAAATTCAAGGTTTGAAAACTCCACTGGTATTACATTTTATTATGTTAACTTCCCAGGGTTCCTACGCAGGTCTGGAAAAGTATTAAAAATGAATTTGATCATTTCCAGGTCTTGAATAGTTTGGGAATTTGAAAAAAATGTCTGGAAAAAGTATGGAAAATGTTGCGGTTCAGGTCCGATACACACATAATTCTAGCTTTTATGTTGTTGTAGACCCACTTTGAGTCCAGAGTTTTTGTTGATGTGAAGAATAATGTTCAGATAGAGGGACGCTCTTATTACCCAGCCGCTGTCAGCATGCATTATATCAAATACCCACCAAAATCAAATCCGGTCAAGAACATAGGGTCTGGGAAAAATATGGAGTTTTAAAATGGAAACCGTGTAGGAACCCTGCCAATCATCTCACATATTCTGATATTTGTCGCTGTGAAGAACAGTCTTCATCTATACAGTGATATGACCTAGTTAGCAGGGGCAAGATGTCTGTCTGTGTAAATCATATTGAACACCAGACAAAATCTTCAAAACAAATCAAGGTCTGGAAAAAGTGTGGAATTTTTTAATTGAAAATGTGTAGGAACCCTAACTTCCGAAGGATACCAAGGCAAGGCCGGGTTTCATAGACATGGCTTTAGCCTAGTCCTTGACTAAACATTTTCAGTGGAAATCCCCTTTGGGTAAAAGTTTTTAGTCTAGAACTAAGACTTAAGCTCTGTCTGTGAAACCAGGCTTTAGAATTGCAGATGAATCAATTGAGGGAAACGACCTACAGGTTGCATCCCATACAGACCGGCATTTCCACCCTACATGTAGATCACTAATCTCAATAAATTAATTGTTTGTTCATGTAGAGTGCCTTGGTGTCTTCAATCCAGTTATAACCACCAATTCAGAATTTGAGCACTGATCGATGTAATACAAAATGTTGCAATGTCAACCAGTAAACGATATCTCCTACTTTGTTTAATCAATTTCCCTAATTTTTCCTCATTCAAAGAAAATGATCCCTGTCTTGACTTTCTTCCCTGCCCAGCTCTCATACTCTAACCCAGGAAGTGTATTCATGACTTGATTAACAGCATCATTGTGTCTCCTGCCAAGCCTCCGTCAGTCCGATCAGCTCCAGGTCGGCTCCTCTGAAGTGCCGCAAGGGCTCCAAGCCGTGTAAAGACGGCCTGGAGTGTGTTCTCTACTCCCACGTGTGTGACGGAGAGAGGGACTGCCAGGACGGGTCAGACGAGCAGGGATGTGTTGTCCAGTGCAAAGCAGGTCAGTTTCATACAGTAAGTCAAATAGCAGTTTTAAGGCAATGCCACCATCTGTCATATCAGTTAGCTGAAAACCACAGTCTCTGAAGTCATGGTACTCAATAGCTGCGTTTGCATGGAGCCTTTTATTCCACTAATAATCTGAATAGTAGTCCAATCAGAATAAAAATGCCTGGTATAACCACCTCAATCAGAATAAACTCTCCCATTCTGAATGAAACTTTATTCTGTTCGAAAGGAGTGGTATAAACCTTTTATAATCCGTTTGATGGGTAACAAAATCGTCATTTCTATAGTCTTTCTATGAATTCTCCCCCATTTGAGGTAAGTGACATTTACTCGTTTCTGGGAGAATCTGAATCACAGCAGGTGCCAAACAAAACTCCTCTGCATTCAGAACGGGATGCGACCTGTACACCTATTACAGTCTGTGGATACGACTCTCACTGTACACACTACATGCAACGTGTAACTCTACATGTAGTGTGTTTAGTTTGGTAGAATCCCGTTCTGAATACGAACCCCGGCCTGTTGCTGACACGTCTTGTTTTGTTAGAAACATTTTGTGGCAGCTGTGGTAAAGCTCTTACCTTGCAAGGCAGCTGGATTCGCAAGATCACGATCATGCGAGAATCCATCTTGCCAGGCTTCAAGTTATCTGTTTGTGGCCGAACCACAGCAGTGCGGACCAATCAGCGTCCTATGAGGGCAGCTGGGGGCGTGGCTTAGGTGTGGCGACAGCGAGAAGCGACTGTTCGTTCACAACAATGGTGGCTCCTAAAGAGGCTAGCGTAGATGCTGCTATAACATCAGTTATTTCTGACCTGGAGAGTATTTCTTCATTGAAAGAAGAGCAAAGAACGGCACTGAAGGCTTTTCTGGATGGAAAAGATGTTTTCGCTCTTCTCCTGACCGGCTTCGCCAAGAGTTTGTTTATATGGTTCGTTGATCTGATTGGTTGAAGTTAGCCCGTGATAGACGGTGATAGACAGATGGTTCATCCAATCACCTGCCAAGTATTTTTGAAAGTGCCTGCCCTTTTCCAAACAGTTTCCAATGACGACTTCCCAGATGGTTCTGTGTAACAAACCATCTGACAAGTCAGGTTAGTAAAGCTCATCCCACGCTCGCCTTCTCCTGGTTAATAACTGTTGGAGTCGTATGTTCTGATGAAACTGTTGCTTCATCTGAAAGAACAGCAGCAAAGCAATAATGGTGCCAAGTGCCCGAAGCAGGTCCGTCTTTTAGTTTTTTTTCACATGGATGCGCAATTGGCTCAGAGAATTCTTTGAGGAGGACGCACAGAATCACCTTCTCAACCAATAACAACCTGTAACAAACGCTTTGCAACAGGACGTTCAATGCACTACCGTTTCCTTTTAAACGTCCTGTTTGCTACAGAAAGAAAAGGTCCGGAGTGCTCGAAAGTTCAAACAGGTGTGATGAAGGTGCTCTTTGGTAGGGAACACAAAAGTTCAAAAAAGAAGAAAGGTCCAAGGCACTCTTCTAGCAAAAAGTTTAAAAGCCTTTATTCAGATGGATATTTCATGGTGAAATTCTTAAAACATAGACAAAGCTTGTGCATGTTAAAATAGAACTGGGTTACAGCCCAGGCATAGCGGCACAAACAGCCTTCTTCAGCCTGCTTTATTGTTATTGTATTGTATCAGGGCGTCATTGTAAAAGGGGGCACCCGCTCTCAATTGACCACCCTGAATAAATAAAGGTAAATAAATAAAAAAAGAAGGCTTTGTCTATGTTTTTAAGAATTTCACCATGAAATAGCCATCTGAATAAAGGCTTTTAAACTTTTTGCCAGAAGAGTGCCTTAGACCTTTCTTATTTTTGTTCTGTTTGCAACGTTTTGGGGCGACTGAACATGCCCCAGTTCTTCTGTTTATTCCAAACAAACCAGAACCAGAAACGGAAACTGACACCAGCTGTTTAGAACAGACGATGCAAAAGCTTTATGAACTGTATATAGGCTGAATCACTGTTGGGCTATATCAATTAAAGACAGAAGAAAAACAGAAATTTATTGATATGAAAATGTTGCAGATGATCACTTTAAGGTTTGGCTTCCCCCCCCCCACCCCAGCTGAGTTCCAGTGTTCCCACGGGAAGCGGTGCATCCCGGCGGAGCAGGTGTGTGACGGGCGGGACGACTGCCAGGACCGGTCTGATGAGGCGGACTGCTCCAGGCTGAGCGAAGGCTGCCAGCACCGCTGTGACAACAACAGCCGCTGCATCCCACACACCTTCCTGTGTGACGGGGAGAGGGACTGCGCCGACGGGTCGGATGAGGAAAAGTGTGGTAGGTGGTTTCCAATGTGGATATTTGTATAGTACTGAAGGTGAGGTGGTCTGTCCTGATCCTTAAGGGGAAACTGGGTCTTTGCAGCAGTGATGGAATATAAATGGAAATGCAATAGATTGATTGATTGATTTGTATTTTAATTTATCGAATAAAGTCAGTCAATCAGTCAGTCAGTAAGTCAATATACAAATGTACACACAGTACTAAAATTCAGCAGGATATCGCAATATAGTCACATGACTTATTTCCATTGCAATCCTAAGGTCTAGGCTAGGAGGCAGGCAGGAAAAGGGAGTGACATGTATATGCTACTAATTTCCTATTTTTACACTAAAACACCTAATAAAAACATCACTATTATACAATCATGAAAATAATTTAAAAAAAAAAACACAAGTTCAGAAACCAGTCCAAGCTGTCCTAGAAAAGATGTTTCACTATACTAACTTACTCAGCATCCATTTTGTCAGTTGTTTTTTAAAACTATTCAGAGAATGGGCAGATTTAATTTCGTTTGGGATTTTATTCCACTCCTCCCCCCCCTGTAGAGAAATGTACTTCTCCCTGCTTTTGCTTTTTAGATTGGGTTGTTTCAGGTTAGATACACTAGCCCTCCTATTCAGGCCATGAGAGTCCCGAACATACTCAAAATACCCGGTAAAATAATTTGGACATAGACCTTGTAAAATCTTATAGAACATAATAAGTTTTTGATAGATACAAATATTAAGATTAAATAATAATAAATAAGATTTTAAGTTGGTGTCCTAATCATGCAACATGAAACAATGAATAAAATAACCAAACATAAATAAACAAAACATGCGAACAAACAATCAGCTATGGAATGATATCCAGTATTTAATGTATGTCCTAGTAACCACACTTACTAATTCTTTCATTCTTGTACTTGTTTTGAATGGACAGACTGTTCAAAGATGGAGTCATATAACCATTATTTCTACTAGACCAGGATCAGTTTGACTACAACTGGCTTTCTTTGCGTTTACTATTTTAACAATTGTCTTTTAAAAAATATTCAATCAAAAACTAATATGATGGGTGTTATTACTCTTCTCTCATCCTACCCTGCGTTTTTTTCTTTGCCCTCCATTTGTGATGAAGTTCTGTTCTTCCAAATGATGAGTAGTTTTGGATATGTGGCTAAATCTGTCGGTTTTGTGTAGTAAAAAAAGAATTGGTTGTTAAGAGTTACACAATGATACATAAATGGCATACTGATTTTTAACTACCAGTGGGAATATATGAGACTGTAATAATTATTGCTAGATTCTAAATGAATATATTAATGACATTTCATTTTTAAAATGAAAACTATCTTGAATCTATCTATCTTCTACAACTTTTTATTATGAAAATGTCAATCTTTGGATGATTACAATCGCCTACTATCACTAGTATCCCACTACTATAATTGGAGAGCGGTTTGTGTGTTTGTGTGTCCCACCATTCCTCCAATCCACATTCCTCCAAACCCCTCCAAACATACATCAAAATGTGCGGCTCATTGAGGAATAGTGTGCTATTACTTTTCTCAGAGATGCATCATAAAGTTTTTGAGATATTAATGATTAAATGCCATTTTAGACACAACACACACCCATTGCAAAAGGATCAGAACCATGTGGACTCAATCATAGGATCACAGAGCCAGAAATTTAAGTTTTCGTTTTCTCCACCATCTTGTCATAATTAACGGGGACACATGGTGATGATTTTGTGGCTGTGTTTTCATCACATAATGGGATGACCAATCTCTCAGAAACTTGTGTGATCCTTTGAGATCTTTGTATACAAAACGTTTTTTGAGTATAGAATCATCTGCTTGAAATACTGACTGAATTTCACATAGCAAAACTTTTCCGAAATGGACGTTGTGTTTTGCAATGAAAACCCTTCACTGCACTTCCATGTCCCTCCCTCCCTCCAGGTCTGGTGGCCTGTGGGATCAGCCAGTACCGCTGTGCCAGTGGTCAGTGTGTGTCGGAGGCCCTGCGCTGCGACGGATACGCAGACTGCCACGACCGCTCGGACGAGGCGGACTGCGCCAAACCCCCGCGCTGCCCGCCGCAGCTCCGGTGCCCGCACAGCCACGAGTGTCTGCAGAGAGAGTGGCTCTGCGACGGCGAGGACGACTGCAAGGACGGGTCGGACGAGACGGTGAGCAGGGAGGGAGGGAGGGAGGGAGGGAGGGATGGTCGGAGAGAGAAAGTAGATCGGTACTAGAGGGGAAGAAGTGAGGGATTAGGGAGGAATACAGGCTTTGAAGTAGGGCTGGACGATATGGTTAGGGTTAGTGTTACGATAATCATAAGGATTTTTTTCGATATCGATATATATGACGATATGGCTCACATAAGCGAAATCACGTTAAATAATCAAATTAATGTTCATCATATTGAACCGAATGGTAATGTTTGGTGTGACGTCAAACTAAACTGAAATTTTCACATAATATTCCTACCATACTTCATTTTGTCTGAGTTTCTAAATATGATTAGCTTGTTCTCTTCAGTTCAGACAGCAGAATTGTGCGTCTTGATATCCCAAAATCACCATATCATCACAATATAATCCCACTGACAAGACAATAAATGATAATACTGAATTATCGTCCAGCCCTACTTTGAAGTTGTGTCACACATTTCCTATGAGCCACAGCTGGCACCATCATGCAGGTCCAGTGGAGAACTGGCTATACACAAATATATAACTGGACAATAAAAAATATACCTGACAAAGCTTGTTGTGTTGTGGCTGCAGATCCACACTGCAAAAAAATTATTGAGTCCTAAAATCTTATTGTTCTTAAAACAAGTGAAGAAGAAGAATCTGCCAGTGGGGTTAGATGGTTTCAGATACGTTAACCCTAACCCTACTGTCATTATCTAAATGCAAAAATTTATCAGATTTATCAGTAATAAAATATCACTTAATATCAAAAACGGCACAGATTAACACAAATTAACCAGGTCATTGAATTCTGTTAAAATGGCCAAATTGTATGTTTAGAAACACAATTGGCTGTTCTCAGCTGTTGCCCAAGAGCTGAGGACCTCCAATATGGCTGCCAGAGGGTGCGTTATATCACTGGAAAGCCCTCTAATAGGTAAAGGCAATGCAAGGCAAGGCAGCTTTACTTGTATAGCACATTTCATACACTGAGGCAATTCAAAGTGCTTTACAGAGTAATTAAAAATACAGTAAAGGTAAAAAATGTGCAATTAAAAAGTGCAAAAGTACAGACAAGAGATCCACAAGATAAAAGACTTAAAAAGTAAACTAGTGCAGGTCAAATCAAGTGAAACTAGAAAGATAAAAGAAAAGACAGTGCAAGAGGATTAGAAAAGTGCAGTAGAATCACATATACAAGAAAATAAAAGATAGAAATAAATTACAGTGCAGATGAGTGTTGCCCTAGATTTCTTAAAAAGCCTTGGCGAACAGAAACGTTTTAAGCCCTGATTTAAAAGATTGTAAAGTGGAGGCAGACTGCAGATGTTCTGGAAGTTTGTTCCAGGCATGAGGAGCATAAAGACTAAAAGCTGCTTCTCCATGCTTTGTTCTGACCCTGGGAACAGGGAGTGAGAAGATGGATGGTGAGAGGGGCAGCTGTGGGAGAAAAGAGGTAATGTGAGTTTGCAAGGAATAGACTGGAGAGTGAAGGAAAGAGAAAAGGTTTGAATTTAGTGAGGGGAGAAGCAGATAACTGATGATGAGGGGGGAGGTGGACTCCATCTGAAGGAGTGGTTGTTTTGGTGCAGGGAAAACAGCTGAAAGTTTGGTCTCACTGTTTTGTACCCAGAACTGTACGAAGCCCCCGGTGAAGTGCAGGGAGCACCAGTGGCAGTGCGGAGGCAGCGATCAGTGCATCCCTCTGTCCTGGAAGTGTGACGGGAAGAAGGACTGTCACAACGGCGTCGACGAGGACAGATGTGAGCGTGTTTGTTTGTTTGTTTGTTTATTCTCAGACTTTCACCAGCTCTCGGATCCTCAGGCTCCGCCAGGTCAAATCTCTCCCTCGTACACTTCAGCTGTCATACTTCATTTGGTCAACGATCTTTCTCAAAGTGCCTGAACCCTTTACGGACAGGGTGGGTTTTACAGTGGAAGGTGGAGTAATGTGATTATTACCCGAGCGTTTAGTTTTAGTCCCGTCCAAATCTGCCATGTCATTAATTTTTCATGGACAGTGTCAGTCCGTGCCAGTAAAAGTTGTCTTTTTATCTTATGCGAAATGCCCAGTAAAAATAACCTCATTTAAAACTAGTCCCGTCCAAATTGACATCTCTGAAATTGTTGGCAAACTTTTATAGACATATACTGTATGTATATAGCTTCCCAAACTGTATGATTGTGGGCCATCTGCTCAAATTGCACTTGAAAGCGGTGTTCACCCCAAACTGAGATCAGACCCAAAGTCTCAACTCCGGTCCAGTTGCAGTTTAATCTTAAAGTTTCATCATCATTCATCTAAAATATGTCATCACGCAGAAATTGTAAACTAAGCCAAGGCTGCAGGTGCATGTTCAACACCAGCACAAAGGATGAAATGGACCAGAAAGATCTTTAATGTTTCTCTTTGCTATGTATAATTAATTGAAATTGATCAATTGAAGTATCAATCAATTGAAGAATTTGATAAGCATTCTGCCTCAAAAAATTAACAGGTCATGCTTTTTCATTATTAAGATAGCCAAGAAACTTATTCTTAAGCCTATCCACAGTACAGCCTAATTTATCCACAGCCTAATTTAAATAGACGACCCACCGACCAGTCGACCTTGAAAAAATTTAATTTTGCACGTCCCTGCTATATGGGAGGCAGTGTGATCCAGTGCAGTAAAACAGACTTTATTGATCCCCTGCGGGACAATGAATCTGTGTGTCTCTTTTCACAGGCAACCAACCAAAATGTCCCCCGCAGCTTTACCAGTGTGGCAGCGGTGAGTGCTTGGACCCGGCCCTGGTGTGTAACCGCATCACCAACTGTGCCGACAGTTCGGACGAGGGCCCGGAATGCGTTCAGCGCAACTGCTCCAGTCCCTCGGCTCCTCAGTGTGACCACCGGTGTGTCGCCACCCCACATGGACCGGTCAGTGTGCTTCAGAACTGACGGGTCTAACTGAGTTCTACAGAGTTTTTCAAAAAATCCAAAATGGCGGAAAGATTTTATCGGCGGACCTTTTGGGTCCTAGAGGCATAATTGTTCAGCATGATCGGCTAGATACGTGTACCAAGTTTAACATCTCTACGACTAACGAGAAGGTGGGGCTGAGCCTTAGACTATTACAGTACCCCCAAGGTCCAGAATCCAAGGTTGTTTTCCAGTCTTCTTCATGAGAAGAAGATTTTTGAAGGTTTTTCAAAAAAATCCAAAATGGCAGAACCATACGTGTACCAAGTTTCACATCTCTATGACTAACAAGATGGCGGGGCTGAGCCTTGGACTTTGGGATCCTATTACAGCGCCCCCTATGGGCCAATTGGTGCCTTTTTTTTTTTGTATCCCAGTAGCAGTTGATCTATATGTCAAAATGGACAAAAAGTTAGCAATGTACGGATGAGTTATTGGATAAAATACACGGGGGAAAGAAAATGATAATAGTAGGAATTCCAGCAATTACAATAGAATTCCCTCCTTCACAGTGGAGGTGTCTAGGGTTAGAAATATGCAGATGACAGTTTGACTTTTGATTCCATTGTTCTATATACTACGAGTGTTGCTGGAATTTTGACCTTTTTAGACCTTTTTCCCTTCTCCATGCACCTTGGAAGTAGGTGAAGTTGTGCCAGAAACCCCTACTCTGATTCCATATGAATGTGCAGTATGTGCCGACTTGGTTCACTGGTTTGTAAATGCCTCTTTTCCTCAATTTTGGCAGAGGTGTTACTGTGCCGCGGGCTTCAGGCTCCAGCCCAGCGGTCTGTCCTGTGCGGACGTTGACGAGTGCAGTGCAGCGCCGCATGCCGTGTGCAAACACACCTGCCTGAACACACCTGGGTCCTTCGTCTGTCACTGCCACCCCGGGTACTACCTGGAGCCTGACAACAGAAGCTGCAAGACCAAAGGTAGGAAGGACTTCATGAGCCTGTAGAAGGTGATGTAACAACTCTGTTATTTGACATGGGGTCAGCACCTTGGAACCCAGTGGTTACGATAGTTTGTCTTTAGGTAGTAAACTCGCTTCATTTGTGGTTTGTTCTTTTTATCCGTTCTTGCTCTTTTTTTGTCCTGTTTCCACTTTGATCATGACCGAAGAGTCTGCAGGTTTTCATTCCAGCCAAACAAGCGACAGCAGCTGACATCACTGACTGGTAACTCCTCTCTGGTTTGAAGGTGTGCAAATTAGATAAATCAGCTGGTGTAGTGATTGGATGGAATGAAAACCTGCAAAACCACTGGTCTACAGCTTTCTGTAAACCCACTGGTGTTTCTTAATTGGTTCATGCCTGTCACAGAGAGACCGAATGTGGGTTAAATCCCACTTGAGAGATGGGGAAACTAGATAAAATCCAAAAATATTGTAGGGAGTTCACTCAATTTTGATGGGATGTTTTTGCTATTGATTTTCACGCACTTCCCTAATATATAATTTTCTTGGAAAACTCAAACATTTACTTCCAAGAGTATGGGCCAACTTGCAGTTGACACAGCAGGGAGCTTTTCTGCTTAGAAACTCAAAACAAGCTTTATTGCTTATTGTCAATACCATCAGCAATACTGGTGCCTTGTACGATTTTTGTGTCTGTCGTTGGTGTGTTTTGGTCTGTGTTAGTCCCTCTGTAGAAGATCATGGGAGCAGAATGCTTAAAACGGAAATGTGTCCCCGTCTAGACGAGCCTTTGCTGCTGGCGTCAGTGCAGTCGGAGCTGTTGCTGCTGGGGGTCCACAGCTCCACCCTGCGCATCCTGTCCTCTGCCAGCCGGCCGGTCTTCTCCCTGGACTACCACTGGGCTCGGCAGAGGGTCTACTGGCTGAGCCCAGACTACCAGAGCATCCGCTGGGCCGACACCAACAACTCCAACAACAAGGGGACACTTATCAAAGGTATGGGGGTCGAATGAATCCTGCGTTGCGTATGCTTCAGGTGTCAGATGTATGGATTACCTTTTTTTTTTTATTTTGATACATGTACACTCCTATGGCGACAGTGGAGTGCTGCAATATTCTTGCCTGGTGTCCAGCCCCCATGAATCGCAGTCTTTAGCACTTTTTGAATTTGCATGGCGCTTCATAGCGGTCTGGACACAAGCCTATTCACCAGCAGTTATTTCGAACACATACTGTCCAACTAACCTGATTGGATGGTGGATGTAGGCGGGACAAACCGACTTATGACGAGCGTTACAGAGCAACAACAACTTCCAACATGGCAGCCGGCAAAGGAACTGGATGATAGCAAACTAGAGATTTCGTCAGTCATGAATGGCATTGATGAATTAAAACAGGAACAATCAGCTGTTTAAATGCTCCAAAGTGAATACCGCCATGATTGTTGTCGCTCTGAGGCGTTTCCAGATTGTTTCAATCTGCTTTGCTGCTGTGATTGGTCAAAGATTTTATAACTAAAAAATTGGTTGGGGCGAGAAATTACGTCAGTAAATCAGTGGTGGATAGGCTTGACCAAACCGCTATGAATCACCAAGAAAATTCAAAAAGTGCTAAAGACTGAGACCAGGCAGTAATATTCATAGTCTGATTAAAATAAAATAAATTGAATTCATGTGTTCATGAATTGTTTTCCTTAATCTGAAGCATGTTTTGGACTAAGATTGGAATACAGTGTTTTAATGTTCTTTGGGTGAACTGTTCACCACTCTGCATGTGCAGCCTGTGACGGGGGGCCAGTAGTAGTTTGTTTTAAAGGGGTTTATGAGCCAAAAAGGTTGAGAACCACTGCTCTCGCTGAAAGTATTTTTAAAATAAGTGGCCATGGTTTTGTAGAGAATAATAAATAGTGGAAATGGCATGAAGGTGTGAGTCATTGTGAGTAATCAAAACAAATCTCTTTATAGGCGTGAAGTCGGATTTCATAGCGGTGGACTGGGTGGGTCAGAACCTGTACTGGGTGGACGGGCTGGTGGGTCAGATCCTGGCGGTGCGGCTCAGCGACACCACAGTCAGACCTCAGGACTACACCGTGGTCCTGGGTGAAGATCTGGAGCAGCCGAGCTCACTGGTCCTGCTGCCACACAGAGGGTGAGATGTTTGGCCCTAAGAAACCAAACCCCTTCATTTTTATCCCTGAAATGTCCTTAATTTCTCCGTTATATAACATCATCCATTAAAAAAACAGTTTTAAAAAAGTAAGCTAGTATCATGACATGGGTTTTTAAGGGATTTATTCATGGGTTGATTTACTAGTACGTTTGTTTGTTTATTAAGATCCCCATTAGCTTTTGCATGGCAGCAGCTATTCTTCCTGGGGTCCACATAATTTACATGGCGACAATACAAAAATACACATTCACACTACTCATTACAATACACTAACATAACACATCATAATGCACATCTACTGTAACTAAAACAATAACAATTGACACAATTTAAATAACACAAACATGCTGCAAATAGACACTGAAAATAGACTGACTGAATCCATCATGATCTAATAGATAAATATCACCATTTAACTTAACATGCCCATGGAACCCTGAAAGTAAGTAAGGGATTTTTACTCCTTTTGTGCAGGTTTACAGGGTTATTAATGTGTTATTAAGTGAAAGTTCCTATCTCTGAATTTTTCATTATATTAGAATGTCAAATTTTAAGGGGGTTTCAATGGGGTCTGATCCATTAATAACTCCCTTAACTAATTTGAATTAATTAAGGCAGTTGGTTAACATTATTTGCGATACGTTAGTGAACAGCTCTGTTTTTCCACAAAGCTTTATCAAGTTTACTCCTGCTGACTTTAAATCCTAAAATACTTTAAGTTGATTTACTCCTTTTCCCCCCTCAGCCTGATGTTGTGGTCTGAGATCGGCAGCGCCCCTCAGATCGAGCGGTCCGGGATGGACGGCTCGAAGAGGAAGGTGGTCGTGAGCCGCGGCTTGAGCTGGCCGGTCAGTTTGGCCTTTGACCTCCTGGATGACAGAGTCTACTGGGCCGACGAGAAGCTGCGCTGCATCGGCTCGGCCTCTCTGGACGGAGACAGCGTCAAGGTGAACACCGGACCTACCGATGGGGAAAATCAGTGGAGGAAACGCCTCGATTCCCAAGGATTTTACAGTTTCACCTTGGATCTGGGGGGGCAAGTTGTGTGTGAAATGCAGGAGTAACTTCAGTCTCTTACCTGTGGTTTCATCAGGATGAAGACTGGACAACTGAAATACTCTTTACATCTGAGAGGGGGGACAGATCATTCAAAACTGACATTATTAAACCTATCAGAATCAGAAATACTTTGTTGATCTCAGAGGGGAAATTGGGTTACGTTGCAGTTGCTCACATTCTAGAAGAGAAATATATATAAGCATAGAGAAATTATAAGAAAAATAAGAAATATGTAGGGTTAGGGTTAGGGTCAAAATTATTACCAGAATCAGCATTGCACAGTTTAAAATATAAATGATAAATTAATATAATTTTTTTGACATGACATTACTGCTAGGGTCGGGCCATTCATGAATTGAACTGTGAATGCATGGTAAATTCTAGTTTAATTCCTGAACTTGGAATGTGAATGTCATCCAGCTGTAAGGAAACAATGTGAATTGAATTGAATGACAGCAAACAGAATTGAATTCCATGAAAATCCATGAGATTCTACTTCTAAGAGTTTGTCTCGACTCGCTGAACATTATAAATCAAACATTATGAATCCAATAAAAGACAGTTCAACAAATCAAACACATTCAATCATAATGTACTGTATGGTTTATGATTACATGTTCTGCATAAAATATCACCTGAAAGGTTCCTTTTAACATTTTATGATATTCAGTATTGATAATATGTAACATTAGGTGTAATGTCAGATATGTGGGAAGAAAAAAAAAACATGGAATTTCACAGAATCTCATTGAATTATTCTTAAGCGGTGAACGTTTAACCTCGGCACCCTTCTCTCACCAGATCCTCCAGTTAGCAGAAACCCCGAGTCCTTTCTCTGTGGCGGTGTTCAACGACCGAGTCGTCTGGTCCGACACCAAGAGGAGAACCATCCGCTCCGCTGACAAGAACACAGGCAAGGACCAGAAGGTTCTGCTGAAAAGACCGGGGCAGCCGTTTGGACTGAAGGTGAGTCTTCTCCATAGATAGATAGATAGATAGATAGATAGATAGATAGATAGATAGATCCATAGATGGATGGATGGATGGATGGATAGATAGATAGATCCATCCATCCATCCATCCATCCCAGAAGGGGAATTGTGTCATCATAGCAGCCAAGACACACAGATGACAAAATACATTAAAACACAACAGATAAGAACACAAGAGGCTATGATGGCTAAAAAGCAAGTGACTAAATTAATAAATAAAGCTATAAATACTTGACAAGTTAAAAAAAAAAAAAAAAAGAATGGTGGTTTCTTCTGGCATGAATTATTTTAAGGAACTTCATAGTCTGCATATGATAATCTCATTTTGCATGAATGTGTCACTACTGTTGGTTAAAAACCGTGAATGTCTGAGAAGTTGAACGTTTTCAGGAATTCAGAACAAGCTTCATGTCAGGTTTATACACTTTAACTTCATGGGTTCTGAATGGATTTCATGGGGCCTAAGATAATGAAACTTACTTTATACATGAAAGACCATGCAAACTTTTAAAGTAAAAAAAAATTGTGACATTTAAGTTGGAGTCACAAAGTTTTCATGTAGCAGCAGGAATCCGGTAATCAACATTCGGCTTATTTTGTGTTCATGTTGTGTTGGTTTACCATAAATATGAGCTGCTGACTGGTGGAAAAACGTTCACTTCAGCCTCCTAGTGGTAATTACAATAGGACTGTGTGGGAAATTTTATCGAGGCTCTGATTTCTGCTGCTTGACATCACAAATTATGGAAGTGTGTCAACACAGGCGGCAAACATGGCAGCAAATCCACTGATGTGGGCAGACAAAGATGATAAAAATCAAAATGATCAGCTATATTCACACTAATACAATCAACTCTACTTAAAATAGTGAGCAATATCTGCTGCAGTTTGTTTACAGTTGATTTTAAATTCATAAATAAAATGTTTTTGGATGTGGGCGTTAAAGACCCCATGAAACTGCTTCTTTACTTACTTGATTTGATGCATTTCCTGTTGAAACAGGATGTTGGGGCGGGACATACTGCAGTGAGGGAGGATTCAAAAGTCTAAACCAATGAGAAAGGCAGTTTTATTTGATCGGAGTGGTGCAGAGGGGCGGGACTGTTCAAATATCTGATGGTTTTATTGATTAAAAATGTATATTCACGCCTACTAGTGCAGCATGATGTCACTGTGAAAGATTCTGTTTTCCAGGAAGGAAAAATAATGGGAGTTTATTTCATGGGGATTTTAAACACGTGAACGCTTCCAAATTGAAGCAACAAGACACCATCCCGTTCTTCTGCAGCATTATCCAATAAGCTTTGTGATTTTTTAACTTTTTTTTCATAAATGTATTTATTCATTTAACAGATACAATGAAATACAATGTACATTAAGGACTAATTTTTTTTACATTTTTTAAATCCCTCCCCGTTTCCCCACCTCTGGTCCAACATAGAATTTCTATGGATACAATAAAAAAAACAAAAAAACAATCCTTCCTTCTTACCATAGTGGTTAAGTCAATGATAAAACAAAAGAACATGCAAAACAACAACACTGTAAATGATTTGAAATGTATTGACAGAGTGTGCATCAATGGTGAGTGCTTCATTTGTCCTGTAGTGTCTTTAATTTAACTATGTAATTAATCATAGGGCCCCAAACAGACTCAAATTTTCCAGATGACCCCCTCAGGTTGAACTAAATTTTCTCCTCGTTTAAGAACATCATGAGGTCTTTGAGATGCTTTGGGGGCAAATGGTGACTTCCACTCCAACAATATTCTTCTACGTGCTAATAAGGACGCAAAAGCAATACTGTTCTTTGTTCTCCTCCTAATTATTTAGCTTTGTGATTTCTGACAGGATGGGAGACTCGGCTAAGAGCCTTAAAATGTAAACTCAGTCCATTTCCCCCCCCCTCTCTCTAGCTGATGCACCCCCTCTCCCAGCCGGCCGTCTCCAGCCCCTGTGACCAGCTGCACTGCTCCCACTTCTGCCTCCTGGCCCCGGTGTCGAGGGCCCGCTCCGGGGTCCCGGAGACGCCGGGGGCCCCGGCGGCGAAGGGGCCCACGGCGGTGTGCCGCTGCCCGGCGGGGCTGCTGCTGTCCCGGGACAAGCTCACCTGCTCTCAGCCCGTGGACTCGGCTTTCATCCTGCTTCTGTCTCGCACCGCCGTCACCCAGGTGGAGCCTCAAGTCACAGTGACACGGCGTTTTGAGAGCGCCACGCCTCCTTAATGTGACGCAGTCCCTGTTGAAACAGGGTGTTGGGGCGGGGCGTAACACAGGGAGGGATCAATCAAAAGTGTGAACCAATAGGAGATCAGTTAGAGACCGTTTTATTTGATGGGAGGGATTGTTAGAAAATCTAATAATTTGAGTGGTTGGAAGTTTTGTCGCCTCCTGGTACATGATGAGGTCATCCCTAAAGATTTTAAGTTTTTCCAGGAAGGAAGATTTTGATATAAATATACATTTTTTTTTTTTTACTCTTTTTATTGGGGTTTTTGCTACAAAACATACACCATCTCTAAAGATTTCCTCCAAAACATAAGAAAATATATACATATATGGCTATCCATACAAATACCCACACACATACACTTTATATACATATATATATATACACACACACACACACACACACACACACGTACACACACACGTACACACATATGCACATGCATATATACACATACATACACGTACACATATACACTTAAATAAAATATTTGAATGGTGTATGCCAAATACTCAAAAATATTAAATAAGCACATTAACACACACTACAACAACACAAAACAATTTAAAAAAAAAGTGTGTTTACATTTTTTACTTATACTAATACATGTATAGTACATATAGGCATACATTTTTTTTTTTTTTATTAATTTCTTCATTTTTGTCAAATAGGTGTATGGCATGATAGTTGGAATGAGCTAATAAGGCAAAAAACTAACTTTATCACCTCATCTGCTGTGTTGAGTTTATTATTTTAGGCTTCTCAGCATCATCTCCTCTCTGTCCCAGCCTAGTTTTCCCTCTTCTTCCCCATTCTAACCATCTGTATGGAGACATGTTCCCTTTCTCACATCTCCTTGTTTCCCCCGACGCTCTCCTTCTGCTCTGTTTTTTCACTCTGGCTTGTGTTTTTTTTTCTGTGTTTTCTCTCTCCGCCTGTCTCTCCCCTACAGATTCACCTGCACTCCATGCGAGACGGCGTGTCTCTGAAGAAGCTGCCGAGCGGCCGGGTGTTGGCGTTGCCCGGGGTGACGGAGGCTTCGGCGCTGGACGCGGCCATCCGGGAGCTTTCCCTGTACGTGGCCGACGCGGGACAGGGAGCGGTGGACTTGCTGAAATTGAGCAGCTCCAGGTCCAGACAGGGACTGACGCCTGCGGGACAAATCCTGAAGCTGACGGTAGGCATGGTTTATATCTTTTTTTTTTTTTTATTTTCTTCTATGAGAAATGGGAGCTAAAGAGAGGAGGGATTTCTTGAGATCAATTACAGGGTATCAGCAAGTCTGTAAAGTCTGGAAAAAAAAGTCTTAAATTATCCAAATTGAAGGCCCTAAAGGATTAAAATGTCTTGTATGTAATCTATGATTTAACCGTGTTATGCAGCCTTGTTTTCAATAAGTTTCATACTGATACACATATAAAATTAGATTCAGTGATATTTAGGGTTTAATACAATATGTTTTATTTTCATTGCATTCTGCTTTAATAAACATAGATCATGACCCTTAACCTGATTTTCCTGGTGATCTTTTTATGTTTTTTTTGTCATGCACTGCCAAATTACAAGATTTTCATTTGTGTTTAATCAGAAATGAGCTGGTTTTGTCAGGTTTTCAGTTCTTTATTTTGTTTTTTTACTCTTGAGTACTTCTACTTGACTGATTCAATTTATTCGATAATCTTAAAAACAAGTACATGAATAGGATTCAGCCAGGAAAAAATCTTCATATACAGTTTAAAACAACCATCAAGGATAACACAATAAAGCTCATAAGCTAATTTCCACTGTGGTCTTTGATTGGACATTACAGCACTCTCCACCTGCTCTCTTGATGTAGTGGGTTTCTAATCCTGGAACTGAACTGGTCTCTCCCTGCAGGACGACTCTGTCTCAGCGATGGCGGTGGACTGGGTGACCTCTAACCTCTACTGGAGCAGCGCCAAGCGGCCCGACCTCCATGTGACATCACCGCATGACGGCCACACCGCCTCGCTGCTGCAGGGGGCGCTGAAGGTGAAGCGGATTCTGTTTTCTGCTCTTTTCTTCTTTTTTCTGCTCATCTCAACACTTTCTGTCCTGTCTTCTTCTTTACCTCTGACCTTTGTCCTCCTCCTTAACCTAGTTTTTACCTTTCTTTCCTCTGCTCACAACTAAAGCTGGGGACAGATTACACACGTTTTTCAAGCCCAGATTTGGCAGCAATTTGAGATTGAGCAGAGTCTACGGTGGTCCAGGGTGTACTGGGTATAAAGTCACAGCTGTAATTGGTGTGTGTGTGCGTGAAAGACTCAAATCTCTCTCCTGTGATCCCAATCAGTAGCATCTGTCATGGTTGTGACTTCTTGCCTTGTCTAGGTTTTGTGTTTCTTTGTATGTTTCCCTGTCTAGTTCTTTTAGTTCTACGTATACCTTGTTTCCTGTCTGCCCCAGCTGTGTCGCATTTGTAATCACCCCCCATGTGTATATTAGTCTTGTTCCCCAGTCAGTTTTCATCGGATCATTGTTCTGTTACTTGTGTCAGTTTGTGTAGAGCTCTTGTTTTTAGTTTCCTGTGTCACCTACTATCTGTTCAGTAAACACCCAGTCTTGGGTTTTGGATCACCACCTGCCTCACTGTCCTGCATTTGGGTCCTCACCACACCTCCCCGTGACAGCATCACGATTAAATCAAACATGTTTTATTTTTATCGGGGCTAGTCTTTGCTAGTCCTGTGGTGTGCGCTCCTCAAAGACTCAAATCTTAACAGGAATTTTCGATAGCCAATAAAAATTGAGTTTGTGACACATGAAGGCAGAAGGGAACAATATGGAAGTGTAAACACAAGATCTAACGTGTGCGATCGCTGAGCCGGGAAAGAAAAAGAAACCTGAATGTCTTCTCAGTCTTTTTTTCTGTACAAGTTGCAGCACAAAACACAATTGCTACAAGACATATGTGCTGCACTTTTGTTTTGGTATCAAAATATCACAGAAAAATACGTTACGCACCACGAAAAATGTCATTCTCACCAGAGAACTGTGGCCGCTTATTCTGTTTTTTTTAGGGTTTTTTTTATAGCTACGGTTCATGGTCTTTAGATTTGTGCTCCTCAAAGAGCCGTAATGTCTCTGCCTCAGACTCTTCATCTTCAGTGTGTCCCCAGCTTCACCCTGACTCTCAGCTGCAGTTTGCCTTTACTTCTCCTTGGTTTTGCCTGGTGCTCCATATCCACACTGGGCCTGTGCTGATATGAAAATGCCATTGTACGATTATCTTGACCAAAATTATCTTGATATACAATATATTATCTTTAATTATTAAAAAGATCAAAACTTGAAAAAAACAGTACTGTAATATACATCAATTACTAAACTGCTGTATCCTATCAATCACAAGACATTTGATTTCTTCTATCTTATCTTATGTCTCTTCTAACTTATAGAAACTGTAAGGATAGTTTTAAATAACACAAATAAAAATCCAGGTAAATTTACCGCCGGGCCTCCCTTGTCCTTTCAGGGCACGACGTCCATCGCGCTGCACCCCCCCTCAGGGCGCCTCTGTTACACGTCAATAGGCTCGGTGGGCGGGAGGAGCCAGCCCCAGGTGGACTGCTCCTACATGGATGGCCGTAACCGGGCGGTGCTGTGGAAGAAATCGAGCATACCCGCTGCGCTGGTCTTTTCCAATAAGGGAACCGTGGTCTACTGGGCCGACATAGGTGAGGCATTCAAACTTAACGCTGGTGTAAAGGAGGGCAGGGATGAACTGGTGCAGACTAGGCCTACTGCTGCAACACAAAGGGAAAGATTCTCTGGAACAGGCCCTTTTCACATCGTCATGGTAACCACTTCCATGTTGAGATGTTGGCAACTTTCTTTTTGTGACTTATTGTTTTGACAAACCAACCCAACAAAGACAACTAAAACAACTGTAATGGTTACTAGCATTATATACATGATGTAATAACGTTATGCAAATGAGGTGATGACTACCAAGAGATGACATCACTCGAGGAGAAACTGAAGCTAAAACTGTCCTTCATAATGGTGAAGGGAACTTCAGGTGAAGAACTTGTAGTCTTTCTCTAGTTTAGATCCAGGAGTCAAGGTCAGTGAGTCTTTGTACTTGACCAATGTTAATTTTGTTTGTGTGTCTGTGTACCTGGTTTACTTCTGTCTGTCGGGGTGGTGTGTGTGTGTGTCTTTCTCTTTGTGTACCTGGTTTACTTCTATCTGTGTGTGTGTGTGTGTGTGTGTGTGTTCCTAGGTGAAGGAGTGATCAGCTCCATTGGACTGGATGGGTCTGGATATAAACAGTATAAAACCGGTCCAGGTCTGCTCGTCTCCTTCACACACGTTGAGAACATGCTGCTCTGGATCACACAGGAGAAAGGTAAGGATGGGCGTACCAACAGATGCAGATTATTTGTTTTGTTTTTTTTGGTGGCGGGGGGGGGGGCATTTGACATGTTTACCTACTTCCTCCCCCCAGACGCAGCACCAAGCAGGCTCTGGAGGTCATCTGGCTTGTGACTCCTTAAAACAAAGCCTCTTCATCCCCCCCCATACAGGCTGCATATGCAAGACTGGTGAACAGTTCAACCAAAGAATGAGTTTCCCTTTTTCAGGCTGTTTCATTTGATTATCAGAGCCATACCCACAATGCCTTGCGGTGCAGTCAGGGAACTCGGTGCATTCTTTTCCACACTGTGGTAACCTGTTCACTGCTGCAGCTACACTACCAGACAACAGTCTGGACCCACCTGACTGAATGATCTGTGTTTTTCATTCTCTTAAATTCAAGATTCAATACTTTATTGCCATATCAACAGAGTTGATTGGAATTTGTCTTAGTGAGCTCACTTAAACACCTAGAACCACTCACTTATAAAACACATAATACATTCAAAAAAGAACAACATCCAAGCCATAAAATAATCATAAAAGCATAAAACAAATGGGTAGAATAAAATAAACTCCAACACATAAGAAGACCATGGGTAAAACACTAGCACCTGTAGGGGAATTAGAAGCAACATCAAACATCTTAAATTCTCTTTCTGGCTTCTGCTTAAATGCTTGAAATTAGTTTCTTAGACAAATATAAATAGTGAAGTTGATCCTATGTATGAATTTCTGTCCAAAGCCTTTTGCCTTTCCATCAAGGCAAAGGGCGGCTACTTTAAAGAATCTAAAATATAAGATAGTTTTGATTTGTTTAACACTTTTTTGGTCGCTGCATAATTCCATTTGTGTTATTTCATAGTTTTGATGTCTTTACTGTTATTCTAAAATGTGGAAAATAGTAAAAAAAAAAAAAAATACTGAAAAATGGTGTGTCCAAACTTAGTAGTGTATATTTGGCAGTGTGTTTCTCACTCCCACACTCAGGCAGAGACTTCACCTTCACATCCACTGTGTGTCTCCCCTTCAGGCAGCAGATGGCATCACAGACTGAAGTAATACCAGTCTATTTAGTCACCGTATAGACTGCCTTATTAAGATGAAAGGATTTACAAATGTCATTAAGTCTGGGAAGTTTCCACTGGTCAACACCTTGATATCCAGGCTGACTAGTGAACTGATATCAGATCAGCTGTCGCTCACTTCTTCACTACCAGTTGCCTCCGTGTCTTTCTGCACTGCAAAAAATGACAAGTTGTCCAGTGATTTTATCTTGTTTCCAGACCTATCAAGCTTATTTCATTATATTTTTAGTCAAATTATCTCACTACACTGGCAGATAATCTTGATACAAGCCAGAATGACTATATATATATATCTATAAAATTCTTGATAACTTTTTCTCTTTGTTCTTTTTCCTGTTTCTTTCCCATCTCTGCAGATGTCACCAGACTCTGGTTCAGCGACGGTCTCCAGCCAAAACAGCTGTGGTTTGAGGCCAAAACCAGCATGGTGGGAGTCAAGGCCTACAGCAACAACAGCCAGACTGGTAGGGATCTGTGTTTGTATATGTGTGCACAAAAAAAAAGAAGAAAGTCAATATTAACAAGTAATTTCACCTAGTATTAAAGGTCCCATTTTATTCAGTTTGTTTTCAAAGTTTTCAAATATACCATGGCTCAGGATAAGAATGTTCTTCATGTAAATAAATGTAGTTTAAAGTTTAATTGATAAAACTGAATAATGACAGTACTGGACCCTGATTGGCCGACAGCAGCGGCTCCTCTGATTCAAATGAGATAAACCTGCTGAGTGGACGCTTTTCAGTTCAAATGCTGCAAACTGGATTTCAGTAATTCTTTAGTGAGGGAGCCAATCAGGAGTTAGTCTGAAACTGCCTGATTTTTTTTGAAAATGCAATAACTTGACCATTCAAACAAATCAAATTTTTCATTAAACATCTTTGATCATGTACAGTATGTATTATGTATATAGAGAAATACTTGAATTTATCCAATATGGGACCTTTTTTTTTTAAAATTGAGACTGAACATGCAGATCAACTCGTTCCAAGAATTTGGGTCAAGAGGAATCTCAGTAGAAGTGGGCGTGATCTCCTTTATGACTAGATGTTGAAACTAATGAAACTGCGTTTGACACAAATTAAATTAACCCCAACCCTACTGTACATTTTTCTTCAATCAAGATTTGAAGACTTGGTACTAGATTAAATGACTCGATGAGACATTTTCTTTCCAGTGTGCCTACAAGATGTTCTAGGTCAGGTGTTGTTTTTGTTGTGGGTCTCAAGTCTTGTATTGAAATGTTTATCAGACCAGACGAATCTTTAACGACAACATGCAAGTGATACATGCAAATTGTATCTATCCATGTTGTAATTACAGACTGACTTACCAGCCATAGTCAGGATTTAGTGGCAGTTGGCTGCTGGCCATTTCCTAACTGCTTTGACAGAACCATCATGTGGAAGTCCTGCATTAAAAAACGATTTGGCCAGTAAAATAACAATAATAATAATAAACTTTATTTGTATAGCACCTTTCATACAAGAAATGCAGCTCAAAGTGCTTTACAACAGAGAAATTACATGCGCCAATTGCTTCACATAAAACTTGATAATAATAGTGAAAATAAGATAAAGATGAGAATAGAATACATAGAATGCATCTTCACATGAAAATAGACATAGAATGAGCATAAAAACAGGGATAGAATGCCATAATTAATGTAAAATATGATGGAGAATAAAACCCACTTGATAATAATGGTAAAAATAAGATAAAAATGAGGAATGCATAACATAAGATGGAAAATAAAACCCACTGAACAATAATAAAAATAAAGTTAAAAAATAGAGTACATAGAATGCATAAAATCAAGTAAAATACAACATTTTAAATGGTGAAAGTGGCTGGTAAATACAGGAATGCACCACCCACTTTGGCCTTTTAATAAGTGAATTTCCTTCCCTGACCTGTAACACAAACAGCCATGCAGCACACTGTCAGTTTAATGTCAGAAACAGAAGCGTGCCAAAGCCGTCTGTTGGTCTCCGATCAGGAATTGAAAAGATCTGCCTACTTTTATATTTGCACTTCTACTTTCCCTCCGCTCCTCAAAGCCGGAGTGGAAAGAAAAGAGGTAGCAGGTACACAGAGCGTTATCAGCCGCTCCCCGGTGGGAAGGAAAGACTCACTCAGGCTCGGTTTGAGCTGAATAGACGGCAGAGCGATGCGATACCCGGTGAGAGACGAGGCTTGGCGAGCCGTGAGAGACCCGAGGCTGAAGCTCTGACACACAACGCTTTCATTCTCTCACTCCACTCCCTCTGGCTTTATCTCTCTCTCTCTCTCTCTCTCTCTTGACCCCTCGCACACTCTCACACTGCCAACACACGTATGCAAAACTTCTCGTTTCAAAGCGACACATGGACAACTAGCATAAGTACGTACAGGCACACAATGGACCTTGTATTCAGACTATTCAGTACCAGTGGTGGAAAGTAACTAAGTACATTTACTCAAGTACTGTACTTACTTGAGTATTTCCATTTTATGCTACTTTGTACTTATACTCCACTACATTTTAGAGGGAAATATTGTACTTTTTACTCCATTACATTTATTTCACAGCTATAGTTACTAGTTACTTTTCAGATCAATATTTTATATTTAAAACATTTGATCATCTTTATAAAATAACTATAAAATAGCATTGTTATAGATTAGACTACCCAAAAGTAGAGCTAAATTGTTAAGATTAGCTTCACGTTGACAACTTTAAAATGCTGCTTACATGTACCTGTATGTCAATAAATCAGTATTAATATTCCAATAAATTATGAAAAATATAACTCTCTAAATGGGGACAGTTTGCATAATGAGTACGTTTACTTTGATACTCTAAGTACATTTTGCTGCCAATACTTATGTACTTTTACTTAAGTAACATTTTGAATGCAGGACTTTTACTTGTAATGGAGTATCTACATTGTTGTATTGCTACTTCTACTGAAGTAAAAGATCTCAGTACTTCTTCCACCACTGTTCAGTACTGAAAGTATCACTGCACATACTGTTTCTCCTGTATATTCAGCATTCTTCCACTGTATGCGTTGAGGCAGCATGGCGCTCAGTGAGGCTGCAGCTGTAGAAAGAGGCGGCTGGTGAGCTGCAGCACACTGGAACAGACTGAGGAGGAAATGCATCCATGGATTAAGCTCT
This sequence comes from Centroberyx affinis, assembly GCF_046629955.1. Lineage (NCBI taxonomy): Eukaryota > Metazoa > Chordata > Actinopteri > Beryciformes > Berycidae > Centroberyx > Centroberyx affinis. The sequence continues at coordinate 920 of NW_027283388.1, read as the reverse complement.
TAGCTTTACGGAACAAGGATCTGTGGAGACATGCATGGTGCAAGATGATACAACAAGGCATTTGTTTATTTGTTATCATCAACCCAGAGTGATGGATTTGCATTAACTGAAATCCAACAAATGGGTGTCACACAAAAGGACGGACAATACCATTACACACATTACACACACAATACAGCAGCAGTAATGAAAGCTGAAGGAGGCTTTGCAGTGGCGTCACAAATCTAGAAACCATGGAGGTTCATTTGAGAAACAAATAAAGTGTAAATGTGTACCAAGCAGCTGAGTCAGCTTGTTGTGGTGTGGCTGTAGATCCATTCAGTATCGTTCTCAGTAAAAGTGAATAGTGTGATAAGGTGGATTTGTTTCCAAATGTAGGTTACTGTGACACAGTAAACTGTCTTGTCTTTAGCCCTAGTCTCTACTCCAAAACATGAAGAGTTGTAGCTTGAGAAGAGTCAGCTCAGTTAACCTGAACAAACTGTTAGCTAGCTAACTAGCCAGCAAACACACTGATGTTAATGTGAACATGCTAATGCTAGCTGCTACTAGATATGCTAGCTAGTGTGCTAATCAGATGTGTTAACAAGACAGTGATGGTTAGCTGACCAGATACTATGGTTAGCTAGCTAACAAGCTGACATTATCTAAACACTAAATCAATCAGACGGATCAGTGATGAAATTATCAGTTCAGTCAGAAACAGACAGAAATTAACCGTCTGTTCAATTCTGTTGAGACAGACAAGTTGCACGTTTAGAAGCTCAATCAGCTGTTCACAGCCATTGTTGCCTAGAAGCTGAGGTCCTCCAATATGGCCGCCAGAGGGTGTGTTATGTCATCTGAAGGCCCTCTATATACAATTACATATACATATAGTATTTGTTGGCTTTAATCTTTGGTCATCTGAAGAAGGTATC
>NW_027283387.1:0-33443 GCF_046629955.1 Centroberyx affinis | reverse complement strand
TGAACTTACATCATCTTACAGGTATGTTGAAACATTCTTCATTTTACATCACATTACTGGTAATCTTCATTTCATCTTGTGTTTATGGGACAAATTAGGCCGTGTAGGTAGGCAGTGTATCTTCAGGTGAGTGTGTGTGTATAAAAAGTTAAAACTTAATTGCCTCAGTGGAATTCACTGAAGCACCAAATAATACAATAGCATACTGACTACTGAAAAATACTGAATAAAGACTACTGAAACATCACACAAACCTAGACCATAGGACCTAACAAAACACCTGGGATCCAGGGCGATTAGTTGGTCTGGGAGAGAGAGAGAGAGAGAGAGAGAGAGAGAGAGGTTATGAATTTCATATTCAGTAGCAGATCAGTCTAATGAAAGATATATAACAGAATAAACACAAATATTAACACTGTTGTAGAGATTTACAGAACTATTAAGTGACACAACTACTAGACTACACAATATGGATGAAAAACATGTTTTATCAACTTATTTTCTTGACAACAGAGGATTACATTATTTGATTTTGCTCTTTATTTATATTTTCATATCCTACTGCTTGAGTGCATGAAAAAAATGGTACAGACTGTTTCCATTATGTTGATCTGTCTTTCATCTCTGCAAAGAAAAGTGATTGCTTGTTGGGTTTATGATTTATGTTCACATGAGATATTTTCTCTTACCTTTTTTCTTGCCTTTTCCAGGCACTAGGGGGAGCTGGCCTTGTCTCAACCTGCCTCTTACTTCTTGGATTCTGATAGGGTGAGAGAGGGTGAGAGAGAGAGAGAGAGAGAGAGAGAGAGAGAGAGAGAGAGAGAGAGAGAGAGAGAGAGGGAGAGAGGGAGAGAGAGAGAGTAGGTCAAACATGGTTGATTTAACTCTGAGTAGCAGATCAGTCTACTGACAGTATAACAGAATGAACAGAAATATTAACACTTTCGTATTAATTAATTTACGCAACTACTGCAGTTTACACAAAACAACAAACCATCATACCCACTGGCATCAGCCTGTTCAATAATGAACAAATTAAGCTGTTGATTTTGGACTGTGATATTCTTAAACAGGTGTTTTTTAGAGATGTACAGTCAGCATGATTCAATTATTTTACTGCAAGTTAGAAAGGAAAAAAAAAAAAAGACTCAGTCAGACTAGTTCCCTCTTACCTTAGTGAGCGGTCCACATGCTCCTGATCTCAAACGACAATCACGTGCCACCTTGTCCAAGTCTTTCTCCATCTCTACTGGTCTTTCTGTAGTGATTTCATCAACCATCTAATAAAGAAATGAGGAAAGTGATGGATTCTTTTACATAGTGAACCAACCTGCTGCTTCACTTTGCTTGTTGGATTTATCGCCTCTTACTTAGGAGGTGATCCCAAAAGAAATCCTGCAATCCAAAACAGAGGAAAGTCTCTGTGTCTCTTAGCTCTCTCTCACCAACAATAGCAACTTTTAACTTTAACATCTCCAAAGTCCAGTGAGAAAACTGAATCTGAATCAAGGCCATTGTCACAATACTGAAGCTCCTTGTAGTCAGTGAGCAGTGCTGGATCTCCTTACCGAATCAGAAGACAGTGGATTCTCCTTCAGCAGAGCGTCTGTCTGTGTGTCTGGGGAAGTGAAGGCTGAGATGAGCAGGCAAGCCTGCAGACACAACAGGGCCAGCTGCACAGTTCTGTCCATGGCTGATGAACTGCAGAGCTTGGGCTTGCACCTCTTTATATGAACACTCACTGGCCAACCACTTCCATGTGCACAATGAGGAGGCACAAACACACACACGTTTTGAAATTGCCTGTATAACCACAGTGTGATTTAATCGTAACATGAGTGATGTTCTCAGTATCTCTGTCGGACATACAACTTTGGTTCCTTTCCTGTCAGCCCCTCCCTGTCAAATATCAGCAAGAATTGCCAGCGTTTTTACAGAGATAATGACATTTCACAACTTTTGCATATCACCTTACATCAACTTACTGGTATTTGATCACAGAAAACTAAATACATTGACATCCACATCATTTCCTGTGATTGTCCGAACTATGTTGCATTGTACAATCGCAAAACTCGCTAATTTTTCACGTGAGTAGAATAGAAAATAATCTTTTTTGACTCAGGTCTGGAATGTATAGATCTTTATCCAGTCAAAATAGAAACCAGTACTTACAGCCTCTACTTATGAGAGAAAGGTAATATCCAATCCAGCTGACAGAGTGCTGTAGCTCTGCACACTAAGAAGAGGGAGTTTCTTATTCGAAGGATGATTCAGAGAGAGAGAGAGAGAGAGAGAGAGAGAGAGAGAGAGAGAGAGAGAGAGAGAGAGAGAGAGAGAGAGAGAGAGAGAGAGAGACAGAGAGACACAACAACAGAACCTTGGGCTGTTTATGATACAGAGACATTTTTTGTCTTCATGACCATGTTCATTCTGAGACAAAAACAAAAAAAGGGAAATACTTTCTAATATCTTAACAAACTTAATTGCCTCAGTGGAAATTCACTGAAGCACCAAATAATACAATCGCATACTGACTACTGAAAAATACTGAATAAAGACTACTGAAACATCACACAAACCTAAGGACCATAGGACCTAACACAACACCTGGATCCAGGGAGATTAGTTGGTCTGGGAGAGAGAGAGAGAGAGAGAGAGAGAGAGGTTATGAATTTCATATTCAGTAGCAGATCAGTCTAATGACAGACATATAACAGAATAAACACAAATATTAACACTGTTGTAGAGATTTACAGAACTATTAAGTGACACAACTACTAGACTACACAATATGGATGAAAAACATGTTTTATCAACTTATTTTCTTGACAACAGAGGATTACATTATTTGATTTTGCTCTTTATTTATATTTTCATATCCTACTGCTTGAGTGCATGAAAAAAATGGTACAGACTGTTTCCATTATGTTGATCTGTCTTTCATCTCTGCAAAGAAAAAGTGATTGCTTGTTGGGTTTATGATTTATGTTCACATGAGATATTTTCTCTTACCTTTTTTTCTTGCCTTTCCGGGCTCTACGGGGAGCTGGCCTTGTCTCAACCTGCCTCTTACTTCTTGGATTCTGATAGGGTGAGAGAGAGAGAGAGGGGGGGGGGGGGGGGGGAGAGAGAGAGAGAGAGAGAGAGAGAGAGAGAGAGAGAGAGAGAGAGAGGGAGAGAGGGAGAGAGGGAGAGAGAGAGAGTAGGTCAAACATGGTTGATTTAACTCTGAGTAGCAGATCAGTCTACTGACAGTATAACAGAATGAACAGAAATATTAACACTTTCGTATTAATTAATTTACGCAACTACTGCAGTTTACACAACAAAAAACCATCATACCCACTGGCATCAGCCTGTTCAATAATGAGCAAATTAAGCTGTTGAATTTTGGACTGTGATATTCTTAAACAGGTGTTTTTTAGAGATGTACAGTCAGCATGATTCAATTATTTTACTGCAAGTTAGAAAGGAAAAAAAAAAAAGACTCAGTCAGACTAGTTCCCTCTTACCTTAGTGAGCGGTCCACATGCTCCTGATCTCAAACGACAATCACGTGCCACCTTGTCCAAGTCTTTCTCCATCTCTACTGGTCTTTCTGTAGTGATTTCATCAACCATCTAATAAAGAAATGAGGATAAGTGATGGATTCTTTTACATAGTGAACCAACCTGCTGCTTCACTTTGCTTGTTGGATTTATCGCCTCTTACTTAGGAGGTGATCCCAAAAGAAATCCTGCAAATCCAAACAGAGGAAAGTCTCTGTGTCTCTTAGCTCTCTCTCACCAACAATAGCAACTTTTAACTTTACATCTCCAAAGTCCAGTGAGAAAACTGAATCTGAATCAAGGCCATTGTCACAATACTGAAGCTCCTTGTAGTCAGTGGGCAGTGCTGGATCTCCTTACCGAATCAGAAGACAGTGGATTCTCCTTCAGCAGAGCGTCTGTCTGTGTGTCTGGGGAAGTGAAGGCTGAGATGAGCAGGCAAGCCTGCAGACACAACAGGGCCAGCTGCACAGTTCTGTCCATGGCTGATGAACTGCAGAGCTTGGCTTGCACCTCTTTATATAAACCCTCACTGCCAACCACTTCCATGTGCACAATGAGGAGGCACAAACACACACACGTTTTGAAATTGCCTGTATAACCACAGTGTGATTTAATCGTAACATGAGTGATGTTCTCAGTATCTCTGTCGGACATACAACTTTGGTTCCTTTCCTGTCAGCCCCTCCCTGTCAAATATCAGCAAGAACTTGCCAGCGTTTTTACAGAGATAATGACATTTCACAACTTTGCATATCACCTTACATCAACTTACTGGTATTTGATCACAGAAAACTAAATACATTGACATCCACATCATTTCCTGTGATTGTCCGAACTATGTTGCATTGTACAATCGCAAAACTCGCTAGTTTTTCACGTGAGTAGAATAGAAAAATAATCTTTTTTGACTCAGGTCTGGAATGTATAGATCTTTATCCAGTCAAAATAGAAACCAGTACTTACAGCCTCTACCTATGAGAGAAAGGTAATATCCAATCCAGCTGACAGAGTGCTGTAGCTCTGCACACTAAGAAGAGGGAGTTTCTTATTCGAAGGATGATTCAGAGAGAGAGAGAGAGAGAGAGAGAGAGAGAGAGAGAGAGAGAGAGAGACAGAGAGACACAACAACAGAACCTTGGGCTGTTTATGATACAGAGACATTTTTTTGTCTTCATGACCATGTTCATTCTGAGACAAAAACAAAAAAAGGGGAAATACTTTTCTAATATCTTAACACTAATCTGTCATTACACCAAATGTGGGAGACAGACAACACCTTGCATTTAGCAGGAAACAAAGGGTTACCCTAACCCTAACCCAGGCATACCTTAGAAAGAGTATTGAAATAAATTATTCTAGTAAATATTTCACATAATGGCAAAAAAAAATACTAATTCAGTGTATAACTCACTTGCGCGTGAGGATGACCCTGAACTCAGAGCGGTGGGCCAGGTCCAGCTGTTGGAGGATGTTCTGGCCGGTGGACACGTAGCTGGTTCTACACCTGCTGCAGATCAGGGTCTCCGTCACCAGGTTGTAGAATCGGTCGATGTCAAGGACCTTCCGTACCCTCCTGTGCAGACCACCCCCAGCAAGTGGATGCCTTGTACAGGCAGGGTTGGTACAAACCAGCCGCACCTTCCACAGCCTGTATGGCATTCACAGCAAGAGAGGATGGGAGAAAAACCTATCTGGGGTGGGAGCCTGGTGGTACAACAGGGCTGGTGGTGGAGGGTAGTACCAGAGCTGCAGGTTGTCACGCAGCTCCAGCTTTCCACTTGCCCCAACCCTAAAGAGAGCTGCAGACACCCACTTGTGGTCCTGTTTTGGTAGGGTCTCTGGCCACAAGAGTGGGAGCTCTGCGGGACCCTCTGGCTGAAAGGGGATCTGCTGAGATAAAATATGAGCATAGGTATGAATAGAAGCGGTATAGAAGCATAAAATAGTGTAAGTATGTTCAGGATTGAAATAGCAGTTTACCGGGTTCATCACAGCAGCAGGCACTGGCACAGGTGGAGGTGGTGCTGGTCTTTGCACAGACAGTTGTGGTGGAGCAAGGAAGAAGGAAGATGGGGATGGGCAAACAGGGGCACGAGGGCGGGGAGATGGAGAATGGCGGGGAGATGGAGACGGTGATGGGGGTGTGGCAGCAGCAAAACCAGGGTCATTTTGTTTCTGTGTAGACAGTTATGATTAGCAATACAAAGAAACACAATGGATTTTTGTAAACCTTAAGTCATAGTCTATTATACTAACCTGAGAAGATGTTCTCGTGACATTCAGGTTCGGTTTTGCTGCTGCCACATGAGACCCATGAAACTTTGATCTTTCAAACTGAAATAGATGAGATGAGATGATAGATAGATAGACAGATAGATAGATAGATAGATAGATAGATAAAATCAAGAGAGAAATATTACCAATCAATTTTTTGGGGAAATACAGACAAAACATTGCATTACTACAGCATATTATACGATAATTAAAACACTTCTGTGATAAATTCGAGAATATCAGTAGCTTGGCAGCATTGCTTTACAGTTTACCATTGACCATTTTTATATTTACCGTTGACATAGTCAGCTTGGTCCTCTTTGCAGGACTTGACACATCACTAGTGGATGGGGTGGATGGAGCAGTGCTCTGGCCAGCAGTGCTTGGTGATGTGTCAGCAGGAGGAACCTGTGGAGCCATGGAGGATGCCTGAGAGAGAGAGAGAGAGAGAGAGAGAGAGTTGCTAATGTCCTTTTTAGATATGTATTTAAGTATCTTCACATCGGAAACATGTCTACATCTGCTTGCTTGTACATTTAATTGAAGTTACATTTCAAGTGTGAAATCCACAAACATTTCAGTAATCTCTTGTTGTCTTACAGAAGTGTAAAGCATTACATAATCAAACATAATCATTAACCAACAACAATTTCATGAAAACATACCACCACCTACTGTGCCTGGTTAGTACCTGTTGTTGTATAACTGAAAACAGTAAATATATAGGTTAGTTAGTTAATTAGTTAGTTAGTTGATTATAGTTAGGGTGTTTTAGTTGATTATAGTTAGGGTGTTTTACTGTTTAAATATGGAATAGGCTATATCATTTTACCTTATGATAAATGTCATGTCATTTCTTCTGCCGAGGAGCAGGCCAAACACGAGCACGCCAGGCCGGACTGGACAGTTAACCAACTGCATTCCATCCCAAATGAAAACACGCGAGTCCTCCCAGAATAATCACACTCCACAGTAGATAAAACTTAAATACTTGCTGCTACAGGGGGCTATACCCTAGTGTTTCCTACATAATATATACTTTTTTTTAAAATTCAGTTCAAATATACTGTGCATAGGCTATGTTCTTGGGATTAATCTACTTTTAGGCACTGTTAAATGCTCTCTGCCATAATTCATAAGGAATTAACATTTCCTTGTCTGTGTTTTCCAGGAGTTATAACTACTACATAACTACACTGCACGGCCCAGTGTGGAGTTACCTTAGTGAGTGGAGGGTGCCTGAAAATACAGCAGAATTATATACAGAGTTGCTAAAGTACTTGCTAGATAACTTCACATGATTGTGATTTAACTCAAATTTAACTAACAATTCAGATTTAACTGAAGTTACCTTGTGAGTGTGAAATCCACAACTGCATTTCTGCATTTGGGTCACCAGGGTCATCTGTCCCCTCAGTTGCAGAGGACACTTTTCTATCAACCTAATCAACCATCAACAATGATTACTGACATTAAACAACAGCAAAACATACATTGGATACAAAAAAACAGAAACACACACAGGAATAGACATCAGTTACACTATTGGGTTTGTAGAAGTCATATTTCTTATTTAATGTTAATTTAGGTTTAGACAAACACAGTCAACTTTCTCATTAGCGATTATGCAGTGATATTTACGTCAAAGACCGCGAACAAAAATGCTCGCAAATATCAACGATATGGCCATAAGTGAACGTTAAATATGTATTAATGATTTAATTCAAACATGAAATTGAACAGCAGTTACCTATAAAGTTATGTAGGCTACATTTAACTTAAGCTAGCTAGCCAAACTTCTCATCGGCAAATTTAAATTATGGCGCGTTTTTCGTCAGCTGCAAAAATCTTACTAAACTCATAAATCATTTAAGTAAAAATGCACGCTAGCCAAAACTTCAGTTCAGTTAAACATGTGTTAACGTTAATAATTCAATTCTGACAGACTAACATGACAATGAACATGTACCGCTACCTTACCTAACACTAACGGGCCCAGGGACTCATCAGTCAATGATTGATTGGATGGGATGAAGACGGGGAGAAGTGCAGGCAGAAAGTTGGAATGCGTCATTTGATTGGCTTTTGAAAGATGGACTTCGCCATGGGATCGAATGATTTATACAGACGAGCGGCTAATTGTAAACAGTCAAACATACATATTGAGTGAATTCAAAGGATATATATTACTTTGAAACCGTTTCACATCTCAGGCTAACTGGTGCCATTTTGTGGCCACATCATGCAAATGATCTTTGTGACTCAGCATTTACCCTAATAAATGATATGACATTTGTATTTTAGAATAGCATCAATAAAGACTAAAGGACTTTGCATTCACAAAGCAACACTGTAAGCTAACAGATAACATCGTTATATTCAACAGAGCAACTTGCTTGCCATCTTTTTGTCATCTTGGTTCATCTGTCTGTCTTCAGTTCTTATGTCTTGGTTCTTTCACTGATAAAGAAACAGACCAGACAAGTTACTGAGATAGAGAGCAGAAATAAACATCTACATATCCATCTTCCAATTACCAGTATAAAGGATGAATTTCTCTAGAACTAATTAGTAAAAATTCATTCAATCAATACATCAATCAATCAATCAATCAATCAATCAATCAATCAACCATGCAACCAATCAACCAATCAATCAATCACTCACGCAATCAATCAATCAATCAATCAATCAATCAATCAATCAACCAATCAACCAACCAAGCAATCAACCAAGCAATCAATCAAGCAAACAATCAATCAATCAATCAATCAATCCATTATTCAATCAATCAATCAATCAATCAATGGTCAGTCAATCAATTAATCAGTCAATAATCTATAATCAGTATAGCAGTCAATCAATCATTACACATAGTCTAATATAATGTATAACTCTGTACAACAACAACATTAAGTGGCAGCTGGCTGCAGTCCGATGAGTAACTGTTGGTAGAATAATACTATTGTACAGTTATTTATTTTTATTTACACTTTCCAGTAACCAACTTTCACTTGTAATTGTGTAGCCTTCAATTAAAAGATGTAAATTGTATTGTCTTTATTTATAAGTTGTTACCTGCTGTTCATTAAAAGTGTTGAAATACAACATCTGAAAGTCCTTTTCTGCCAAACTGCAATAACTTCATCACCTTAATTTGTTTAGTGAAAATTCACTAAGTACCAAACAATACAAACATATAGCAAATACTAATGTCCTGATAAAGACCACTTAGAGATAGAAATGTTATAATGTACATGTAGATATATATGTAGACTACTTTTGTAAAATAATGTAGCATACATGTTTAGGTCAAAATCAGCATCAGTCAAACCCTGTACCATGAACACAGTGAATTAATACACAATCAGAACCACTCCAACATATAATCACTTCCCCTCCTCAACATCACACCGACTCCACTGTGAACTTTGTCCTCCTGAAACAGCTGAGAGTGTTTTTATAATCCTACTGCTCGAGTGGACAAATTAATTGGACTGTTTTCATTATTTTGATAATTTCTTTAAAAACAGAAGATTATGTTATTTGATTGTGTTCTTTATTAATATTTTCAAACCCACTGCTTGAGTGCATGAAAAAAATGGCACAGACTGGCACAGACTCAAAACGGTCATCACTTGTAACACAGGCTGTCCAATGTTCAAAACACTCATTCATATCTTTAAAGAAACCTTGCACTTGCAGAATCATTGGTTCAAATAACTAATTTATCATGAAATACCATAGGAACATTAATTTAGATCACCCACACACAAGATACTGATAGTTTCACTGTTTAGTTGTTCGTACAATCATTAAATATTGTAGTACAAAATATGTGATACATGTTTCATTATGGTACTACACGTAAATACATCACTGTAAAAGGACTAGTAGAGAGAATACTACAGACACAGTGGAATCATCGAACAAAATCTGAAATTTATTGATGAAATAGGATTCTGTGAATCAAAGCAAAAATAATTACCTACAAAAAAGAAAAAAACTACAGTACTGTAAAACGTCAACTGCAATGTTCCTCACCTGGCTTACTGTAATGTAAAAAGCAAAACAAAGGATTGATTACTGTACTATATTTCCATCAACCCTGTCTTGTGGATTTGGCCACAGGTTCTCATCCACATCACAATGGATGTTTTCATTAGCCAAACATCTTGGGGAGAATCTTCTGAAATCTGAAAACATGGTCTGGAAAAGTGGAACACGGGACCATAGAAACAGTGTCCGATAAAGACTGATGATGAAATATTACATCCATAGATAATGTAGTCCAATTGGTTCATGTTCCACGGTAATTGGTGTCAATGGATCTCGTTATCCTGAAACTTTCATGATCTAAACTAAAAATATTGTTCGTCACTTTCCATAAAACTATGCATTAAGAGTAATGCAACAGTTACTTATCATTTTGAGCAGTTGTATCAATTGATAGTTAGATCATTGTAATGAAATGAATAGACAGTCATCTCAGATGTAATGTGTGAATTTCATCAATACTTTGATGTTAAGTTGTATCATTTTGAACATGTGATTTTAGTTCAATGAACAAATGATCTTAGGTTTATGTGTATTGTATCCAAGCAATTGGAAGAAGTGTTAGAGTTTTGAAAAATGTGCATTTTGATCATCGGTTGAGAGTTTTGTGTCTAGAGTTTTGAAAAATGACATCAAGGTTCTGAAATTAGTGCCAAAGTGATTGTAAAAAAACTGTAATACACAATCAGAACCACTCCAACATATAATAATTTCCCCTCCTCAACATCCCACCGACTCCACTGTGATCTTTGTCCTCCTGAAACAGCTGAGAGTGTTTTTATAATCCTACTACTTGACTGCACAAATGAATTGGACTGTTTTCATTATGTTGATCATTTCTTTAAAAAGATGGAAGCTCTTCTTGGGTTCATGAGTTATGTTCATGTGAGAAATGTCCTCTTATATGTAATCTTCAACAGGGCCAGCCAACCCAATAATACTTCCCCCTCCAATGTGAATTATTGGTCTGAGAGAGAGAGAGAGAGGGAGAGAGAGAGAGAGAGAGGTTGAAGTGGTTGATGAATTTCATATTTACACAACTACTAGACTACACAATATGGATGAAAAACATGTTGTTTTATCAACTTATTTTCTTGACCACAACAGAGGATTATATTATTTGATTTTGTTCTTTATTTATATTTTCAAATCCTACTGCTTGAGTGCATGAAAAAAATGGTACTGACTGTTTCCATTATGTTGATCTGTCTTTCATCTCTGCAAAGAAAATGTGATTGCCTGTTGGATTTATGATTTATGTTCACATGAGATATTTTCTCTTACCGTTTTCTCTTGCCTTTCCGGGCTCTACGGGGAGCTGGACTTGTCTCAACCTGCCTCTTACTTCTTGGATTCTGATAGGGTGAGAGAGAGAGAGAGAGAGAGAGAGAGAGAGAGAGAGAGAGGGGGAGAGAGAGAGAGAGAGAGAGAGAGTCAAACATGGTTGATCATTTTAACTCTGAGTAGCAGATCAGTCTAATGACAGTATAACAGAATGAATAGAAATATTAACACTTTTGTATTAATTAATTTAATTAATTAATTTACGCAACTACTGCAGTTTACACAACAACAAACCATCATACCCACTGGCATCAGCCTGTTCAAAGATGAGCAAATTAAGCTGTTGAATTTTGGACTGTGATATTCTTAAACAGGTGGTTTTTTTTTAGATGTACAGTCAGCATGATTCAATTATTTTACTGCAAGTTAGAAAGGAAAAAAAAAAAACTCAATCAGACTAGTTCCCTCTTACCTTAGTGAGCGGTCCACATGCTCCTGATCTCAAACGACAATCGCGTGCCACCTTGTCCAAGTCTTTCTCCATCTCTACTGGTCTTTCTGTAGTGATTTCATCAACCATCTAATAAAGAAATGAGGATAAGTGATGGATTCTTTTACATAGTGAACCAACCTGCTGCTTCACTTTGCTTGTTGGATTTATCGCCTCTTACTTAGGAGGTGATCCCAAAAGAAATCCTGCAAATCCAAACAGAAGAAAGTCTCTGTGTCTCTTAGCTCTCTCTCACCAACAATAGCAACTTTTAACTTTACATCTCCAAAGTCCAGTGAGAAAACTGAATCTGAATCAAGACCATTGTCACAACGACACTGAAGCTCCTTGTAGTCAGTGAGCAGTGCTGGATCTCCTTACCGAATCAGAAGACAGTGGATTCTCCTTCAGCAGAGCGTCTGTCTGTGTGTCTGGGGAAGTGAAGGCTGAGATGAGCAGGCAAGCCTGCAGACACAACAGGGCCAGCTGCACAGTTCTGTCCATGGCTGATGAACTGCAGAGCTTGGCTTGCACCTCTTTATATGAACCCTCACTGCCAACCACTTCCATGTGCACAATGAGGAAGTCCCCCTCCTTGTTAATTCCCTGCACACATCAGCAAAAAATTTGTCAGCTTTTTACAGAGAAATTAACATTTCATCACTTCTGCACATGAAATTACATCATCTTACTGGTATGTTGAAACATTCTTCATCTTACATCAAATTACTGGTAATCTTCAAATTCCTTATAATTCATCTTGTGTTTATGGGAAAGATACAGAGGACAGTGTATCTTCAGGTGTGTTTGTGTGTGTGTGTGTGTGTGTGTGTGTGTGTGTGTGTGTGTGTGTGTGTGTGTATATATATAAAAAGTATAGTTTTTGTGGTAATAACAATAATTCTGTAGAGAGACTACAACAGGACACTTTATTGGAAGTCCAATAAACTCTTACATTAAGAACTGCCTTGTATAGCTTAAAAGGATACTTTAGAAATATCACTGCAAAACTATAGGAATATTCCGGCAAATTATAGTGAAACCATGGGAGATGGAAAAACACCATGAAGTACAATAATGTCTCCATAAACTTACTATTTGGCACCACAGACAAACTGTAAGTCCCAGCAGGAATATTATTGAAATTGTTGTGATTTTTAGTGAGGGAAGTTTATACAGAAAAGAGAAATCTTCCACACACTGAGATCCTAAACATTTTCACTGTTAGGTCTCTTAACGCCCTTCATCAGAATACATCTTTCAAAACTGCTTGGCTCTAACTATGAGGAAGACATTTTTTTTTCCCTCTTGTGACTTTATGATCATAAAATAAACTTGCTTTACAGGAACCTTTAGCCTTGATACCTTGATGTGCAGAGCAGAGGTGACAGTAACACAAATGAAGAGAAAGGCTTTAATCCAGATTATCCTGATGAACTGTATGAATGTGTGAATGCTTCTTCAGAAGAAGTGAAGAAAATCATAGTTACAATACAAGATGCAAGAGAAAACTTTTGTTGCCTCTTACTCGAACATCCATGTCTCAGTTTAGTCTTCATTTTAGAGGAGCCAAAGTTTTCAATCAACTCCCCCCTCATTTCTTTGATCTCACACCCAATCTGTTTTTAAAAAAGCTGTCAAACAGTATTTATTTCACAATCATCATGTTTATTGAGGTGATCATACTGCTGTCTCTTTTTTGGTATAATTAATTACTTCATGTTAACTAATCTTTTCCTTTTTTGTTGTTGTTGTTGTTTTCTCTCTTTATCCCTTTACTCCGCTTTTCCTTTTCTCTTCTTTTCGGTTTCTTTTAATGTTCTTTTACTTATTTTCTACTTTTCCCCCTATTTATTTAACAGTATTACATTACCTATTGATTTGTTCATATTATTTTGTTCTTTCTAAACTTTTTTGGGGTTTTATTGCACTATATTGTAATTAAGTATGATTGTTATTAAGGGAGACACTCCATAAGCCTGTCAGGGTTTCTTTGGTCTTCCTTGCACATGTTCTTTATGATGTTGGTATACATTAGGGATATTTTGTTTGAATTACTTCTCTGTGCTAAATAAATAAATAAATAAATAAAAAAGTGAAGCAGAGTGTTGCTGGGAAAGAACGAGCACGCTCAGTTGACTTTCCCTGGATCAATGAAGCTTAAAATGACTTGTTGTCACGTTGTGTAACATTGGTGCTTTTAGCAAAGCTTCTTCTGTGGTTGGATGGTTATCAGATAAGTTACAGGCTTTACTTTCATAAGGCTGGCTACATGTTGAATGGTGTCAACACTGAAAACTCCTTGCATATAATTACTTCAACAACTTTATTTAGTTTGCAATCAAGCACATGTAAAAGACAAACTATTGCTTTTCATAAAATAATCCAAATAAAATCATCTCAAGGCTAACTGGTGCCATCTTGTGGCCACATCATGCAGCAGTTGGAGTAAATTATTTTTTCTGACTCACTATTTACCCTAATAAATGTAGACATTAGTATTTTAGTATAGCATCTATGAAGAGTAAAGGACTTTGCATTCACAAAGCAATACATTCACTAAAGATATAAAACATCTTCAACCAGTCTTACTCACTAAAAAGCCACACTGTAAGCTAAAAGATAATATCTTTATAATCAACAGAGCAACTTGCTTGCAGAAAAGAAGTTAATGTTGCAGGATTTTTTTTTTTCATCTTGGTCCATCTGTCTGTCTTCAGTTCTTCATTATTAGTTCTTTCACTGACAAAGAAACAGACCAGACAAGTTACTGAGGTAGAGAGCAGAAATAAACATCTGCATATCCATCTTCCAATTAAAAATATTAAGGATGAATTTCTCTAGAAGTAATTAATCAATCAATCGATCTGCTGTTCATTAATAATGTTGGAATACCATATTTGAAAGTCGTTTTCTGCCAAAGTCCTTGTAGATGAAACTGCAATAACTCACTATGTTTCATGAAATATCACTAAAGTGCGAAACAATACAAACATATAGCAAATACTAATGTCCTGATAAAGACCACTTAGAGATAGAAATATTATAATGTACATGTAGATGTATATGTAGATATATATGTAGACTACTTTTGTTAAAGTCCAGCATCAGTCAAACCCTGTACCATGAACACAGTGAATTAATACACAATCAGAACCACTCCAACATATAATCACTTCCCCTCCTCAACATCACACCGACTCCACTGTGATCTTTGTCCTCCTGAAACAGCTGAGAGTGTTTTTATAATCCTACTGCTCGAGTGCAAAAATGAATTGAACTGTTTTCATTATGTTGATCATTTCTTTAAAAAGATGGAATCTCTTCTTGGGTTCATGAGTTATGAGTGACGACAAGAGGAACAAGAGTGGCTTACCAGGGGTCGCTTTTTGATTAGGGGCAACCCGGCCAATAAGGCTCCACAATCCTGGGTGTCTTTTTTGTTTGTTGGGAGAGAGAGAGAGAGAGAATTAAGTGGTTGATGAATTTCATATTTACACAAATACTTGACTACAAAATATGGATGAAAAACATGTTGTTTTATCAACTTATTTTCTTGACCACAAACAGGATTATATTTTTTGATTTTGTTCTTTATTTATATTTTCAAATCTTACTGCTTGAGTGCATGAAAAAATGGCATAGACTGTTTCCATTATGTTGATCTGTATTTCATCTCTGTAAAGAAAATGTGATTGCTTGTTGGGTTTATGTTATGTTCACATGAGATATTTTCTCTTACCTTTTTTTCTTGCCTTTCCGGGCACTAAGGGGAGCTAGACTTGTCTCAACCTGCCTCTTAGTTCTTGGATTCTGATAGGGTGAGAGAGAGAGAGAGAGAGAGAGAGAGAGGGAGAGAGAGAGAGGGAGAGAGAGAGAGAGAGAGAGAGAGAGAGAGAGAGTCAAACATGGTTGATCATTTTAACTCTGAGTAGCAGATCAGTCTAATGACAGTATAACAGAATTAATAGAAATATTAACACTTTTGTATTAATTAATTTTATTTATTTATTTACGCAACTACTGCAGTTTACACAACAACAAACCATCATACCCACTGGCATCAACCTGTTCAATAATGAGCAAATTCAATTGTTGTATTTTGTACTGTGATATTCTTAAACAGGTGTTTTTTTTAGAGATGGACAGTCAGCATGATTTAATTATTTTACTGCAAGTTAGAAAGAAAAAAAAAAAAAAAACTCAGACAGTTCCCTCTTACCTTAGTGAGCGGTCCACATGCTCCTGATCTCAAACGACAACCGCGTGCCACCTTGTCCAAGTCTTTCTCCATCTCTACTGGTCTTTCTGTAGTGATTTCATCAACCATCTAATAAAGAAATGAGGATAAGTGATGGATTGATGGATTCTTTTACATAGTGAATCAACCTGCTGCTTCACTTTGCTTGTTGGATTTATCGCCTCTTACTTAGGAGGTGATCCCAAAAGAAATCTTGCAAATCCAAACAGAAGAAAGTCTCTGTGTCTCTTAGCTCTCTCTCACCAACAATAGCAACTTTTAACTTTACATCTCCAAAGTCCAGTGAGAAAACTGAATCTGAATCAAGGCCATTGTCACAATACTGAAGCTCCTTGTAGTCAGTGAGCAGTGCTGGATCTCCTTACCGAATCAGAAGACAGTGGATTCTCCTTCAGCAGAGCGTCTGTCTGTGTGTCTGGGGAAGTGAAGGCTGAGATGAGCAGGCAAGCCTGCAGACACAACAGGGCCAGCTGCACAGTTCTGTCCATGGCTGATGAACTGCAGAGCTTGGCTTGCACCTCTTTATATGAACCCTCACTGCCAACCACTTCCATGTGCACAATGAGGAAGTCCCCCTCCTTTTTACAGACAAATTAACATTTCATCACTTCTGCACGTGAACTTACATCATCTTACAGGTATGTTGAAAAATGGGTATTCTTCATCTTACATCACATTACTGGTAATCTTCCATTTCATCTTGTGTTTATGGGACAGATTAGGCCGTGTAGGTAGGCAGTGTATCTTCAGGTGAGTGTGTGTGTGTGTGTGTGTGTATAAAAAGTATAGTTTTTGTGGTAATAACAATAATTCTGTAGAAAGACTACAACAGGACACTTTATTGGAAGTCCAATAAACTCTTACATTAAGAACTGCCTTGTATAGCTTAAAAGGATACTTTAGAAATATCACTGCAAAACTATAGGAATATTCCGGGAAATTATAGTGAAACCATGGGAGATGGAAAAACACCATGAACTACAATAATGTCTCCATAAACTCACTATTTGGCACCACAGACAAACTGTAAGTCCCAGCAGGAATATTATTGAAATTGTTGTGATTTTTAGTCAGGGAAGTTTATACAGAAAAGAGAAATCTTCCACACACTGAGATCCTAAACATTTTCACTGTTAGGTCTCTTAACGCCCTTCATCAGAATAAATCTTTCAAAACTGCTTGGCTCTAACTATGAGGAAGACATTTTTTTTCCCTCTTGTGACTTTATGATCATAAAATAAACTTGCTTTACAGGAACCTTTAGCCTTGATACCTTGATGTGCAGAGCAGAGGTGACAGTAACACAAATGAAGAGAGAGACTTTAATCCAGATTATCCTGATGAACTGTATGAATGTGTGAATGTGAATGCTTCTTCAGAAGTGAAGAAAATCATAGTTACAATACAAGATGCAAGAGAAAACTTTTGTTGCCTCTTACTCGAACATCCATGTCTCAGTTTAGTCTTCATTTTAGAGGAGCCAAAGTTTTCAATCAACTCCCCCCTCATTTCTTTGATCTCACATCCAATCTGTTTAAAAAAAGCTGTCAAGCAGTATTTATTTCACAATCATCATGTTTATTGAGGTGATCATACTGCTGTCTCTTTTTTGGTGTAATTACTTCATGATAACTAATCTTTTCCTTTTTTTTGTTGCTGTTTTCTCTCTTTATCCCTTTACTCCGCTTTTCCTTTTTCTCTTCTTTTCAGTTTCTATTAATATTCTTTTACTTATTTTCCACTTTTCCCCCTATTTATTTAACAGTATTACATTACCTATTGATTTGTTCATATTGTTTTGTTCTTTCTAAACTTTTTTGGGGTTTTATTGCACTATATTGTAATTAAGTATGATTGTTATTAAGGGAGACACTCCATAAGCCTGTCAGGGTTTCTTTGGTCTTCCTTGCACATGTTCTTTATGATGTTGGTATACATTATGGATATTTTGTTTGAATTACTCTTTTGTGCTAAATAAATAAATAAAAAAGTGAAGCAGAGTGTTGCTGGGAAAGAACGAGCACGCTCAGTTGACTTTCCCTGGATCAATGAAGGTTAAAATGACTTGTTGTCACGTTGTGTAACATTAGTGCTTTTAGCAAAGCTTCTTCTGTGGTTGGATGGTTATCAGATAAGTTACAGGCTTTACTTTCATAAGGCTGGCTACATGTTGAATGGTGTCATCAGTGAAAACTCCTTGAATATAATTACTTCAACAACTTTATTTAGTTTGCAATCAAGCACATGTAAAAGACAAACTATTGCTTTTCATAAAATAATCCAAATAAAATCATCTCAAGGCTAACTGGTGCCATCTTGTGGCCACATCATGCAGCAGTTGAAGTAAATTATTTTTTCTGACTCACTATTTACCCTAATAAATGTAGACATTAGTATTTTAGTATAGCATCTATGAAGAGTAAAGGACTTTGCATTCACAAACAAATACATTCACTAAACAGATATAAAACATCTTCAACCAGTCTTACTCACTAAAAAGCCACACTGTAAGCTAAAAGATAATATCTTTATAATCAACAGAGCAACTTGCTTGCAGAAAAGAAGTTAATGTTGCAGGATTTTTTTTTTTCATCTTGGTCCATCTGTCTGTCTTCAGTTCTTCATTCTTGGTTCTTTCACTGACAAAGAAACAGACCAGGAAAGTTACTGAGCTAGAGAGCAGAAATAAACATCTTCATATCCATCTTCCAATTAACAATATTAAGGATGAATTTCTCTAGAAGTAATTAATCGATCTTTACATTTGGTCAAATATAATGTGGAACTGTGTAAAACTAAGATATCCAAAAGTCAGATCTAATCTACCATTAAGTTATTATTACAGTATATATTATTATTTAGTTCCATGCCGCCCATCTACATTTGGCTGGGCTTCTACATTCAGACCATGTTCTCATGTTAACAGTGGTTTGTACTTTTGTCAGATGACACAAAACCAACCACACTATTATCATGTAAGACAAGCAGCTGCCTGCAGTCTGATAAGTAACAGTTGGTAGAATAATACTAGTAGACAGTTATTTATTTTTATTTCGACTTACCAGTTACCAGTAGGCTCTTGTATTTGTGTCGTCTGCAATGGAAAGGTAAAATACATTTTTACATGTTGTTACCTGCTGTTAATAATGTTGAAATACCATATTTGAAAGTCGTTTTCTGCCAAAGTCCTTGTAGATGAAACTGCAATAACTCACTATGTTTCATGAAATGTCACTAAAGTACCAAACAATACAAACATATAGCAAATACTAATGTCCTGAAAAAGACCACTTAGAGATAGAAATGTTATAATGTACATGTAGATGTATATGTAGATATATATGTAGACTACTTTTGTAAAATAATGTAGCATACATGTTTAGGTCAAAATAAATAAACACAGTTTGTCCAGCATCAGTCAAACCCTGTACCA
Source organism: Centroberyx affinis (assembly GCF_046629955.1). Classification (NCBI taxonomy): domain Eukaryota; kingdom Metazoa; phylum Chordata; class Actinopteri; order Beryciformes; family Berycidae; genus Centroberyx; species Centroberyx affinis. Next base: position 14,091 of record NW_027283387.1, on the reverse strand, counting down.
TGAACACAGTGAATTAATACACAATCAGAACCACTCCAACATATAATCACTTCTCCTCCTCAACATCACACCGACTCCACTGTGATCTTTGTCCTCCTGAAACAGCTGAGAGTGTTTTTATAATCCTACTGCTCTAGTGCACAAATGAATTGAACTGTTTTCATTATGTTGATCATTTCATTAAAAAGATGGAAGCTCTTCTTGGGTTCATGAGTTATGAATGACGACAAGAGGAACAAGAGTGGCTTACCAGGGGTCGCTTTTTGATCAATGTCAGTCAGGGCAATATTGCTCCCTGATCCTGGGCGACTTTTTTGTTTGCTGAGAGAGAGAGAGAGTGAGAGAGAGAGAAACAGAGAGAGAGAGAGAGAGAGAGAGAGAGAGAGTAGTTAAAAACGGTTAATCAATTTCACATTCAGTGGCAGATCATTATAGACCTATAACAGAATGAACACAAATATTAACACTGTCGTAGAGATACTGCTTGAGTGCGCAAATTAATTGAAGTGTCTTCATTATGTTGGTCATTTCTTTAAAAAGATGGAAGCTCTTCTTGGTTTCATGATTTATGTTCACATGACAAATTTCCTCTTACTTACTGACGTTTGCGTACGCCAGACAACCTAACAGCACCTTCTTGTTCAGGGTGATGACTTTTTTGTTTGTTGGGAGTAAGAGAGAGAGAGAGAGAGAGAGAGAGAGAGAGAGAGAGAGGGAGAGACAGAGAGAGAGAGAGAGAGAGAGAGTTGATCCATCAATTTCACATTTAGAAAAATGAACACAAAGCAAAACCAACTACAAGCAAGACAAGAAGTTGGCTGCAGTCTGATAAGTAACAACTCATAGAATAATACTATTGTACTGTTATTTTTATTTATACTCTCCAGTAACCAACTTTCACTTGTAATTGTGTAGCCTAATGAAAAGATGTAAATATTGTATTGTCTTTATTTACAAGTTGTTACCTGCAGTTCATTAATAGTGTTGAAATATCACATCTTTTCTGCCAAAGTCATTGCAGATGAAACTGCAATAACTTCATCAACTCACTGTGTTTAGTGAAAATTCACTGAAGCACCAAATAATACAAACACATAGCAAATACTAATACTGTCCTGATGAAGACCAATCCTACTGCTTGACTGCACAAATGAAGTGGACTGTTTTCATTATGTTGATCATTTCTTTAAAAAAAATGGGAGCTCTTCTTGGGTTCATGAGTTATGTTCAGGTGAGAGATTTCCTCTTACATGTGATCTTCGCCAAAGCAAGCCACAACACTTGGCTTTTCAGAGTGATGATTTGGTCTAGTAGGGAGAGAGAGAGAGAGAGAGAGAGAGAGGGAGGGAGGGAGAGAGAAAGTTGTTAAAAATGGTTGATCAATTTCACATTTAGAAAAATTAACACTATTGTAGAGAGTTTTACAGAGCTATTAATGTGCGCTAAAACGAAGCAAAACCAATTACAAGAAAGACAAGAAGCTGGCTGCAGTCTGATAACAGCTGCTAGAATAATACTATTGTACAGTTATTTTTATTTATACTCTCCAATAACCAACTTTCACTTGTAATTGTGTAGCCTACAATTAAAAGACATAACTTGTATTGTCTTTATTTACATGTTGTTACCTGCTGTTCATTAAAAGTGTTGAAATATCACACCTGAAAGTCCTTTTATGCCAAAGTCATTGTAGATGAAACTGCAATAACTTCATCGCATCAGTGTGTTTAGTGAAAAGTCACTGAAGCACCAAATAATACAAATATATAGCAAATAATACTAATACTGTCCTGATAGAGACCATTTAGAGATAGAAATGTTATAATGTACATGTAGACTATACTTCTGTAAAATAATGTAGAATACACTTATGTCCACATAGACAAACAGTCAAACCCTGTACCATGAACACAGTGAATTAATACACAATCAGAACCACTCTAACATATAATCACTTCCCCTCCTCAACATCACACCGACTCCACTGTGAACTTTGTCCTCCTGAAACAGCTGAGAGTGTTTTTATAATCCTACTGCTTGAGTGCACAAATGAATTGAACTATTTTCATTATGTTGATCATTTCTTTAAAAAGATGGAAGCTCTTCTTGGGTTCATGAGTTATGTTCATGTGAGAAATGTCCTCTTACATGTGATCTTCGACAGGGCCAGCCAACCCAACAACACTTCCCCCTCCAATGTGATTTATTGGTCTGGGGGAGCGAGAGAGAGAGAGAGGGAGAGAGAGAGTGAGAGAGAGAGAGAGAGAGAGAGAGAGAGAATTAAGTTGTTACTTGCTGTTCAATGAAAGTGTTGAAATACCACATTTGAAAGTAATTTTCTGCCAAAAGTCATTGTGGATGAAGCTGCAATAACTTAATTGCCTCAGTGAAAATTCACTGAAGCACCAAATAATGCAATCGCATACTGACTACTGAAAAATACTGAATAAAGACTACTGAAACATCACACAAACCTAGCGCCTTTATGACCTGAAAGACCTATGGCTCCAGGGCGATTAGCTGGTCTGGGAGAGAGAGAGATAGAGAGAGAGAGAGAGAGAGAGAGAGAGAGAGAGAGAGAGAGAGAGAGTGGTTATGAATTTCATATTCAGTAGCAGATCAGTCTAATGACATATAATTCTGATAAATATCAGAATACCGTAAACACAAATATTAACACTGTTGTAGAGATTTACAGAACTATTAATTGACAACTACTAGACTACACAATATGGATGAAAAACATATTGTTTTTTCAACTTATTTTCTTGAGCACAACAGACGATTATATTATTTTATTTTATTTTTTATTTATATTTTCAAATCCTACTGCTTGAGTGCATGAAAAAAATGGTCCTGACTGTTTCCATTATGTTGCTCTGTCTTTCATTTCTGTAAAGAAAATGTGATTGCCTGTTGGATTTATGATTTATGTTCACATGAGATATTTGCTCTTACCGTTTTCTCTTGCCTTTCCGGGCTCTACGGGGAGCTGGCCTTGTCTCAACCTGCCTCTTAGTTCTTGGATTCTGATAGGGTGAGAGAGAGAGAGAGAGAGAGAGAGAGAGAGAGAGAGAGAGAGAGAGAGAGAGAGAGAGAAACATGGTTGATCATTTTAACTCTGAGTAGCAGATCAGTCTAATGACAGTATAAAAGAATGAATAGAAATATTAACACTTTTGTAGAGCGGTTTACTCAACTATTAATTTAGGCAACTACTGCAGTTTACACAACAACAAACCATCATACCCACTGGCATCAGCCTGTTCAATAATGAACAAATTAAGCTGTTGAATTTTGGACTGTGATATTCTTAAACAGGTGTTTTTTAGAGATGTACAGTCAGCATGATTCAATTATTTTACTGCAAGTTAGAAAGGAAAAAAAAAAAACTCAGTCAGACTAGTTCCCTCTTACCTTCGTGAGCGGTCCACATGCTCCTGGTCTCAAATAACAACCGCGTGCCACCTTGTCCAAGTCTTTCTCCATCTCTACTGGTCTTTCTGTAGTGATTTCATCAACCATCTAATAAAGAAATGAGGATAAGTGATGGATTCTTTTACATAGTGAACCAACCTGCTGCTTCACTTTGCTTGTTGGATTTATCGCCTCTTACTTAGGAGGTGATCCCAAAAGAAATCCTGCAAATCCAAACAGAAGAAAGTCTCTGTGTCTCTTAGCTCTCTCTCACCAACAATAGCAACTTTTAACTTTACATCTCCAAAGTCCAGTGAGAAAACTGAATCTGAATCAAGACCATTGTCACAATACTGAAGCTCCTTGTAGTCAGTGAGCAGTGCTGGATCTCCTTACCGAATCAGAAGACAGTGGATTCTCCTTCAGCAGAGCGTCTGTCTGTGTGTCTGGGGAAGTGAAGGCTGAGATGAGCAGGCAAGCCTGCAGACACAACAGGGCCAGCTGCACAGTTCTGTCCATGGCTGATGAACTGCAGAGCTTGGCTTGGCTCTGCAGCCCACACCTCTTTATATGAACCCTCACACACACACACACACACACACACACACACACACACACACACTGTCTAACCACAAGTCCGATTTAATCTTAACACTGGTGAGCTTCTCAGTATTTCTGATATACAACTCTGGTTCCTTTCCTGTCAGTCCCTCCTTGTTAATTTGTTTATTCCCTGCACACATTATCAAGAATTTGCCAGCATATTTACAGAGAAGTTAACATTTCGTAACTTTTACATTTTATGTACTGACACATAAAATTACTGGTATTCTTCAATTTTCTGGTGTCTAATTTACTGGTATTCTTCAATTTTCTTATAATTCCTCGTGTGGCTTACAGTTTGAGAGGCGGTACAGATCACATAAAGTTTCTGTGGTAATAGTGATTCTGTAGAAAGACTTCTACAGACACTTTACTGGAAGTCCAATAAGCCTACCTAAATAAAGAGCTAGAGACTATAGTAACCCTAAAGGCCTTTAGAAGGATATTTTACAAGTTTTACAAAACTGTAGTAATATTACAGGGATATTATAGTGATACAATGAGAGATGAAACATACCATAAAGTACAATAATGTCTCCATAAACTCACTATTTGGCACCACAGACAAACTATAAGTCATAACGGTAATATTATAGGAACATTGCTGTGATTTTTAGTGAGGGAATTAAGTCCATACAGAAAACAGAATTCTTCCATACTCTTAAGATCCTTGACACTGATCAGAATAAATCTTTCAAAACTGCATGGATCTAACTATGTGTAAAGAATCATTTTTCTCTCTCTTGTGACTTTATAATCGTAACATAAACTTTACAGAAGCCTTTAGCCTTGATAGCTTGATGTTCCCAGCAGAGGTGACACTAACACAAATGGAAAGCAGACCACTGATTTTCTCTTGGAAACAGTGATTGGCTGCACTGATCATCCACCTCTGACCACACAGTCACTGCTGCTCCTCCACTTTACATACAGCAGGAAAAATATAAAACAACGGTATCTTGAAGACTTGAAGGCTCCGTGTGACTTTAATGCCTTTTGGTTGGTTTTTCAAATGGTGTTGGCAGTCGCCCATAAGTTCTATGAGAAAGAAACGGATTGCATAAGTAGGCCTACTTTTTTTCTTTTCTTTGTGCAGTGGCGAAGGTGCGCGGGCAGTCATTCCTGCTGGGATTTAAAGCAGTGGAGGCGACAGGCCCGGAGCTCGGTGAGTTTGTATGAAAACTATATGAATTTCGATTTCAGTAGCTTAATCAGGAACAGACTATTAGCCTAATGCTGAAAGGATTTAACTTAAATGCGGAAAAACTCACTTTCTCAGATACTCTAAGTTCATTTTAATGTTGACAATGATGAACTCTATCGAATAATCACTTAATAGTCGCATAGGGACTTATAGTCTGTCTGTGCTACTCACAGTATATAGTGACCTTATTTTATTGTCGGCTACTGGTATTTATTTATTTATTTATTCATTCATTCATTCATTCATTCATTCATTCATTTATTTATTTATTTATTTATTTATTTATTTATTTATTTACTTATTTATTTATTTATTTATTTATTTATTCTTTATCTCTTTTGGTAACACTATAATATTCTTAAAGGCAGCTGTGATCCTTAAAAAATGTGTTATAGTTTTGTTTGTTTTTTATCGTAAAGACGCAAACAATAGTGCAAACGGGCTAACGGTCGTGATAGTTCAGATGAAGTTAAAGGGTGCTTTGCTCCTTAAACTGACAAATAGGCCTACACAGCTCTCTATAGGGTCAATCAGACATGTTTCAGATCAGACGCACAACATCCGCATGGATTCACTCCAAAAAGCCTGATATGATGCCATGGTGGCCTCTCAATCACAGAAAAGTCGGCCTCAGTCTTCTCGACTGAGAGAAATATCAGCTTCAGGAATGCTAATGCAGAAAAAAACAAATCCTGGTCGGTGTTAACACCGCTGATTTAATCGAGTAAGTGGCTTATACGACGTTGAAATGAGTTTTAAGCGCTGCTCATGTATACAAGTAGCCTCAACTCTGTACTCTTTAATGTCAGCCGGGTGGATATATCTGCTTTTGAGTTGTTTGGTTAAATAAATATATTCAGTTTAAGTGTAACTCACACTGCAGTAACCAGATGCGTCTTTTCGGTCATTAGGTGCTTGTCATACAGCGGAGAGATGCAGGAAACTTTGGCTCCAATCAGTCTGTGAAGGGCACTTTGCAGGGAATTTAACAATATTTCTCCATAATTTGTAGCCTCTAGTTAATAGATAAGTGTGCTTACAGAGTGCTTAGAGTGCTTTTTGAGTTAAAATATTTATGTGTCTTAGTGGCAAGAGATGGGCAATTATTCCACAAAAATACACCCATACTGCCCTACAAAGGCAAACAGCAGTACTTTTTGTGTGTTTTAAAGGTTGAAGGTCAGTAGGTTTCCTATCAACAAAAATATAGCCATAAATGCCATTAAATGATATGATTTCCACTTCTCTCCCAACTATCTTTTATCAGGACAGAAAATAATCAATGAAGTCATTTTTCTTGCTTTCACTACTACTTTGGCTTTGTAAAGCAGCATAGAGAACCACCTGTTGATTTGGGATTAAACCCTTGTTGTGCAGTGAGTGTGGAGTACATCAATATTTCTTTTGTTCTTCGCAGGTGATTAGAGACAGCTGATTGGTCAGTGGGGTTGAGTGACAGTCGGACCTGGGTCAGCGATGGGCCGGAAGCTGGATCTGTCCGGACTGACAGACGACGAGGCGGAGCACGTGCTGCAGGTGGTGCAGAGGGACATGAGGCTGCGTAAGAAGGAGGAGGAGCGCCTCAGGTGAGTTCTGGCCTCCTGGGTGAAGGTGACAGGTGCGTGATGTCACTGGGCTGGTGTCGTGTAGCCAGAAGGTCACAGGTTTGAGCCCCACAGCAGCCAACGTGTCCATCAACAGCCGTGTGGCCTGTTAAAGTGTCTTTGAGCAAGTTAACAGACTCCCAGCTGGTCTCTCACAGTGAGTTGCTTTTGATAGGAGCATCCAATAAATACCTGTAAGTGTATTATTCATTTATGATTTAGTTCATTCCATATTCATCACTTCTCATGTCACTCATTCACTCATTCATGGCTGCAGTGAAAACTTGTCCTTAGCATCTTTAACCTATAAAATTGAAAATGTATCTTTATTAAAGGAGCCCTATTATAGAAAATGCAGTTTTCCTATATGTATTTACATACGGTATATGATCAAGGATGTTTGATGAAGACGTTGTTAAAGTTAGATTTTATTTGAAGGGTCAAATTTAAAGTTATTGCAAAGTTATTGAACAATTCACCTTTTTTTGAAGCAGTTTCCGACTAACTCTAGTTAACGCTAAATACATCATAACTGGACTTGGCCTTGATTGGTTCCCCTGATTCATTCAATAAATACCCTTTTAACTAAACTACATTATTTCCAAAACTTCATGAAGAACAACACTTATCCTGAGCCACAGTATATTTGAAAACAAAATCACGAAAACTGAATAATACAATAGTGCACGAGTACTGTGCATTTACAGTACTCTAACCATACCCATTTTCTATGACTATTGTTTGTGCGAGGCTCAGTTTGCATTCCAGACATTATTAGAAATCAGTGGAAATTTCCCATCCTGCCTCTGTGCTCTGAAGTGCGTCCTCAAAACCCTGGACAGGAAGAGACTGCCCTTTCCTGTTGTATTCTGGCTCACTTCCTCCAAACATCGGGGTCTGTCCTCATATCCGAGGACTACGTGTGTGGACACAGAAAAACAACATGCTATTTGGCCAATTTGACCTGAAATGAAGAGTCCCCGGTGAATTGATGGCCTGAGTTTGGGCTGATAGTGCAACCATATCACTCTAATGGTACATAATAGTCGGAAACCATTTGTCTGCTTGTTGGGCACAAGTAACTATTCAGAAGTTAAGAATAACACGATTATGTCAGTGCCCTCATTCTCTCTAGTCTAATGCCTGAATCTTTGCTCGGTTGGACTGCATCCCGCTCCATGTGCTTGAATCTCAAAACTGATCCTTCCCTCACATGGTGTTATTCCGCTGCCAGCGGCTGCAATGGCTCAGCATTGGGAAAAATACTTAGTGGAATCAGGGAATCTGCCCAAGATAACACGTTGATTTTGTATTGTGAACACACCCAAGATAAATTTAATTGCTGTGATTTCCTTGAGATTTAGAAAAATGCCTTAATGTGGAATGTGGCCCGAGTCCTGTATATTTTGTCCCGCACGACTTAGCAGAAGTTTGGGAAATTCTTTCTGCCAGTTTTGAGAGTGCAAGTTGTGTCTCTTGAGTCATTCGGTGTGGAGGCAGATGCACTTTATATCACGCATAAACTGAGGCTTGATGAAAGCAAATCACATTACGCGCAGATATTCCTCAGTATCTGACTCAAGCCGTTCTACCGGAATCAACTTTGCAGCAGGAAGGTTCCCCGACAAACCTCCATGTGACGTTACCCAAAGCGATTATGTGGTGAGCTTCGACAAGTGAGGGAAGCAAGATGCTTACCAACAGCTAATCTTATTGTTGTTTACCCAGTATGACTAGCCACACACTGACATTTGGCTGTGTTGCTAAAAAATGGATATTTTTAAATGTATTCAAACAATATAGTCTCTGTTTGTGAAGGGTTTTAGAGAACCACTATTGCCCAATCACAGACTTTTTTTTTTTTTTTTTTTTTTTTTTTACATCCAAGAGCATTTAAATGTTTTGAAGCACATTCAAACCGCATCCCTCCTTTGTGAAGGGTTCTTGAGTAGGAGCACATGAACACATATGGCTTCGTATCTTCAAATATGATCACATCTATGAGATAAACCCTTCATGTCATTCAGCCTGCGCAGTTTTCTGCTTCCTTCAGTCTGGTTTTAGTGGGCACAGAATATCAAACAGCGATGAGTGAGCGACAAGGGAGTTTAGTCGAGATAAAAAAAAAAAAAACCCAGCCCAGAGTTGAAGATCAGAAATGAAAAATACAGATGAGAATGAGGAATACAATGATGAATGTTGTTGCTGGCACAAGCAAAGGCCTTCCTGTTTCTTACGCTGAGACAAATTGTCACTTAACTCTTTAGCTGATCTGGACTGAATTCTGCTGATGTTGCATTTTCCGTGTCAAATGCCTGTGAAATATTACAGAGATGCTGCATCAGTATAACTGAATTGATATTGTCCAAGATACAATTTTTGAACTGTCTTGCCTTTTACTCGAGACTATTGCTGCCATACAGTATGCCTTTTTGATATTAAATAATCCCCTTCTGATAACAGTATACTAATATAACATAAGAAAGTGCTCAGTATAGAGAGCTATGGATGAATCATTTACATCTAGTAGCCAACAGGGGGCAGTGTTGAGCAGAGCAAAAGCTTTGAAACACTGTCAGCAATAAACATTAAACCTACAGTAATGACTTGATGTGGGCTGTTTTAACGCCCCAGTTTCACTAATGGTGACACCTACATAGTGTGTACGTATGTAATATAATCTGTATTTACAGCCACAGGTAATCTTATGTAATCCTATGTAAATTGTGAGATTATCTAAAGAATGTACAGTATGCATCATGCAGTCATTGAGGAGTAACGCTGTTTATAATCTCTGAAATTAGGTCACGCTCGGTAGTTACACATATAGGAACACACATATAGGCACACACACACACACACACACACACAGATATCTACTCTAGTACCCAGTCTAGTCTCATTAACCCGTAGTGAGATTCAAGCCTTGTGGTATTCCTGACAAAAGGTCAGCCATCCTTCCAAACGTGAATTCAATAGATTCAATACATACTGGATTCATAATTAGACTGAGCATGATAAGCATGTCATGAGTTTGTAATAAAATGTGGTGATTGTGATATCGCAGAGCCACCGGACTATGTGTGTTTATCTGATTAAGAGAAGAACGGGATCTTGGGAACGAGCCACAGCGGCCGGTTCGCTGCACCTGACGACTTTTGGGACGGCTGGCATGTGTTTCTCCACAGTGCCACCCACACACAGTGCAGACACACACACACACACACACACACACACACTGCTTGGCACTCGGCACCTCCGGAGCGCACACACACACACACACACACACACACACACATACACACAAACAGGCGGAGAGTGAGTCAGCGCGGAAGGTAATCCTGGCTGATTGAGACAGGGAGTCTGTGGAAGTGAAGTTGTGTTCAGCTCATCGCCAAGAAACAGACTTTGGTGAGGATTATTCCAGCTGACACCGCTCAGGTCGCTGCCTCTTGTTCTCTCTTCTGCCTGCAAGCTAGAAAGCCCCTTTAGACCCGAGGACAGCGCTGTACTACACATGCTGCACAATGTGTGCAGCTGAACACATATCATGTCTGATAATAAGAATACAGATGACAGAGAGAGAGAGAGACAGAGAGAGAGAGAGAGAGAGAGAGAGAGAGAGAGAGAGAGAGAGAGTTTGTGTGTGCATTTTCTGCATCTTTCTTTTTTTTTGTAATTAAATGTTTTTTTAATTTTCTAAATTTCCCTTTTAGGGGGTGAATGACATACATAGGAGCATACAAAATAGTACAGATAACATTACATTTCACCCTCTACCCCCCTCCCACCTACTGTCCCTCCCTCCAAGGGGCACACAAAACAAAGAGATCAGGTCCTAAAATAAAAGTAGCAATATCCAGTTAAATGTAAAATAATCAGACTTAGGATATTGAGTAAATAGTACTTGACTAAAATATGTATAACAAGATAAGATGCAGAAAGATGCAGAAAATGCATCTTTCTGCATATCTTCTCTTCTTATACATATTTTTATTTTGCTGGGAGTAATAGAGTATTGTGCGTGTGTTAGTGTGTTATTATGTGTGTGTGTGTGTGTGTTTGTGTGTTAGTGTGTTATTGTGTGTGTGTGTGTGTGTGTGTGTGTAGATGCATGATACTGTCTGCATTTTCTTCACGTGGAACTGCTATGTACATTTTCTGCGTCTTAAACTACTATCTTGTAAGTATCTTGCTGTGACAAATGTGTGTGTGTGTGTGTGTGTGTGTGTCTATGTGCATGAGCGTGCACGTGTGTTCTGTCTCAAGAGTTATTTATACCATCCATTGAGCTGCAGTAATGGAGGCTAACTGCTGTAGTGAGAGGGCAGCAGCACTCTGACAGAACCCTCTCTCTGCCAGACAGATGCATTCAAGGACCGCGGTTATATTTTTATAGTTTGATATTTATAGAAAATGCCATCCACAAGTTAGTGCTGTCGGAGAGCTTTCTGGGCTATTGTTCAGGAATTTTGGCTTAAGGAAAAAAAGGCACTTTAACCACTAAATAATCTTTGTTTACTGTTGTCTTTTTTCTTAAACTGCTTTAATCTGGTAAAATTATCCGCTGTGTCTAACCCAACCGCTTTATCTTTTGTCCTTCTCTTTCTTTCATGCATTCGCCCCTTTTCTCCGTCTTTCAATCTCTCTTTTCACTCTTCTCCACTTTTCTTTCTGTGTATACTTCTGAGTTATTCTTCTTTCAGCTCTGCTTTTTCCCATAGTCCACACACCAGTTCACTTCAGGACAAACAATTCACAAAGTGTATTTTCCTCAAGGTTGGAAAAGCAGAACTCGTTTGCCATGTAAATGCAATCTATACAGAAATTGAGAATGGTTGCTCTATCATCATCATGTGAAGCTCAGTTTCGGTAACTTGAAATTGAAATGAGCCAAACTCTGATACCTGCAGTCGCTCTCTTGTCCCTCTCTCTCTCTCTCTTTTTTTCTACCTCTCTCCTCCAGCTCTAATCACCTATAAATGATTCAGCCATGCTTGATGCTCTTGGAATCCTGATGTGAATATAATGGAGTTTTTTTCTGGCACTTTCTTTCTTTCCAGCGCTGCTTCACTCCATCCATCTCTTTCTCTCTCCTCCAATTTCTCCTTCCATCATGTCCACATACTCCACCTGTTCTACTCTCTGTCTCACACGTTTGAGAGGCAGCTTGATTTATGCATCTGAGTATTTGTGTGTGAGCGTACAGTGTGTGTATGTGGATGCATGACTGCTTTTTAGTAGTATATCTATGCAATAGGCATGCATAGGCAAACTACCAGCGTGTGTTAATGAATGTGTTTTTGTGCATAGAGATTTTTACACATGAGTGCATTAGATCTGTAGTGAAAAAAAAAAAATGTTGGTCTCAACCTTCTCTTATTAAGCTAATTTGCTCCTTTGCAGCTACTTCAATATTTGTGTCTTTACTCATTCTACTGTCTTTGCGCTGTTGTTTGTTGTTGGTGATGTGGGAATATGCCTTTTTGCATAATATTGAGATTACATTTGGAGCAATGTAAGGTGAAGCTGCTGCACTTATGGTATGGTGCGCAGGACAAGAGCGTCTGCTAAGTCTAAAAATGTAAAATATATACAGTATATTAATGTGAATGATACACTGCCATCAGTAGCCATGGAGGCAGGAAAGCTGCTGTTGCTGTCGAGGAAAACACAGTGATGTATTATTCAGCACAGCTTCCTCCTTTAACCTTTACATACGTAGTTGAAATGAACTGGGAATGATGAATGCTCTGCTTAAGTCATTAATATTCAATAAGCTGCTTATGAATGGACGAACATAATTTCTGTTTGCTAATGTTCTGGCGGCATTCCAGTAGCTTGGAATTAATGATGTACATCAAGGTAGATATTGCTGCTTTTTTTTTTTTATCATCGTTTACCTTTTATTGTTATTTAGAGTATGATGAAAGGACTGTATTCTTTATTTTCAGCTCCATTTCCATTAAAGGGAGGCAGAGGATCAGTGTGAGAGGACGATCCTAAAGGCATGAAAAAAGGGATTGGTTCTGGCTGTGTGTGTCTGTGTGTGTGTGTGTGTGTGTGTGTGTGTGTTTGTCCTCATTGTGATACTCATCCTCTTTGACACAGTAAACCTCCAATTACTGCTTTTTCCAGGGAGATTCTCAGTCCATTCTCAGTTTCTTCTCTTGATTTTATCCACCTCTCTTACTCTCTCTTTCTCTCTCTCTCTTTCTCTTTCTCTCTCTCTCTCTCACACACACACACACACAATCCCAGTCTCACTATCTGTCTCCCTGCCCCTTCCCCTCTCTTTTTCCATCCCTTCCCTCTCCCTCTCATCTTCTCTCTTTCTATCCCTCCCTCCCCTTCATCCTCCCCTCTCTCCCTCTCCATCACTCCCCCTCTCCCTCTCCTCCTCCCTCCCCCCGCAGCGAGCTGAGGCAGGAGCTGGATGAGGAGGGCAGTCGCTGCCTCCTGCTGTCACGGCAGAGTCGCTTCAACCAGCGCTGCTGCATCCGCTGCTGCTCGCCCTTCACCTTCCTGCTCAACCCCAAGCGCCAGTGCCGGGACTGCCGCTACAACGTGTGCCGGGCCTGCCGCGTCTACAACAAGCGGGACAAAGCCTGGCTCTGCTCCGCCTGCCAGAAGAGCAGGTAAGGTCGGCGGAGGGCGGAGGGTGGTGTGGTGATGAGGACGGTGTGTGTGGGTGAACAGTGTGTATGATACAGGAGTTGCTGGCTGGAGGTGTTTGGGAGGGTGTGTGGAGGAGGGTCATGGGATGTGTGTGTGTGTGTGTGTGCTTGCTTGCCTGTGTGTAGCCAAGTACAGGGAAGCAAAGTTAAGGATGAAAGGCTGACATTGAAGGTTATTAAGGTACTTTACATTGAGCTACAATAACTGCTGGAGAGATGGATTTACCATAACTTATTACCTTATTATATAAAGTATAGTAATTGATATACAATATAGCAGTGGTTCTCAACCTGGAGGTACACAAGATGATTTATGGGATAGGAAAAACAATATATTTCTACAATACAAATTTATAATCTTTTTTCTTATGAAATACTGAATAGTTTTCAGCCTCTCTGCCTCCTCTGGTAACTGAAAAAACAAGCTGAAAAGGGAAAATCATTCTTTATATCATTCTTTCTCTATGCAGTTCTGTAACGGGGGTGGGGGGGGGGGGGGGGGGGGGGGGTTGCCAGTAGGCATCAAGCCGTTTTAAGAAGTCACGAGCCAAAAAGGTTTGAGAACCATTGAAGTATTGTGCCTGAG
>NW_027283386.1:0-13121 GCF_046629955.1 Centroberyx affinis | reverse complement strand
CCTCCTTTCAATTATTCACCAGTCTGTAGCGGAGCAGATTTATCTGTAAATGCATCACCGGGCTCTCCGTGTTTCATATCGGCTCCTCGTCATTAGCCCGGCCGCCCGACCGGAAAATGGTGGCAAGGGAAGGAGAGAGGAAGGAGGGAGGACCGGCTGCCACTCATCCTTCGGGGGGGTTGGGGGGGGGACCTCTGCACCCTGGGGGGCCCCCCGCTTCCGGTCCCTGTCTCTCCAGACCACCCCCCCCACCCCCCGCCCCTCCTCCTCTCCGGCCCAATCACAGCCTCCTGAATAATTCAGCATGTTCATCAGCCATAATCTGATTATTCATCGGCTACCAAAATATGAATAATGAAGGAGCAGAGCGGCGGCCATTTCCATGTTCTGTCTGTCTGAGTCTTCTTTGTCAGTAGAGAAGGAAGGATGGAGGGATGGAGGGATGGAGGGAAAGAGGGATGGAGGGAAAGAGGGATGAAGGGAGAGAGGGAGAGCGACAGACAGACAGACGGATGTTGGCTGAGTCATCATATTCACCATCAGTCTCCTCTTCCTCATTATATTTTTCTTTCTCTTCTTCTTCCTCTTTCCTTCTCTCTTTCTCTCTTTCTTCCTCCCTTTCTCTCCCTTTCTTTTTCCAAAAGGTCAGCTCAGTTATCTTTATTTTTTGATCTAAGCTCATTTTTTCCTCCGTCACACCGCGGCGTCTGTGAGGAAGGTAGCGGGTGATTCCTCGTCCTCGTCCCTGCGTCTCAACAACTGGAACAACTTGAGCGACTTGAGCAACTTACAACTCAAACAACTCAAACAACTTGATGACCTCATCGTCCCTGGATTTGCCTGAATGAACGCTAGCTCAGCTGCTAGCTTCATGCGTCTCTCCAGGCTGAACAAGCTAGCCAGAGGAGACACAGCGGGCCTCCTGATGTTTATCGCTGATCACATGACCAGTAAAGATGGCGGCTTACGATTGACTGATATGCAGAAAGATAGAGCGAAGTCCGTGGTACCGACAAGCAGTGGTGGAAGAAGTACTCAGATCTTTTACTGGTATTTCTAAAAGTAGAAATATCACAGTACAAAAATACTTTGTTACAAGTAAAAGTCCTGCATTCAAAATGTTACTTAAGTAAAAGTACAAAAGTATTAGCATCAAAATGTACTTAAAGCAACAAAAGTAAAAGTACTCATTATGCAGAATGGCCCATAGAATAATCAGAATCAGAATAATACAGTATATATTATATTATTGAATTATAATTATTGATGCATTAATGTGTAAGCATCACTTTAATGTTGCAGCTGGAAAAGGTGGGGCTGATTTCCACTACTTTATATACTGCTGGGTAGCTTACAGTAATCTATAATAATACATCACAATTTATTAGTTGATTATATTTTGTATTAATAATCTGAATCTGCAAAGTAACTAGTAACTTAAGTTATCGGTAACACTTTATAATAACCATCATTAATAAATGGTAAATTGATAGTTAATTAAACTTTAGTTAATAGTTATTTTACTGTTAACAAACAATGAAATGATCATTAATAATGTTTACTAATTATTAGTAATACTATAATTTATGTTATTTTATCATTAGTTTGTGTAATATAAAATAATTTGTTTATAAATTATATATTGTATCATAAACAAATGATTTTATATTACACAAACTAATGATAAAATAACAAATTATAGCATTACTAATAATTAGTAAACATTATTAATGATCATTTCATTGTTTGTTAACAGTAAAATAACTATTAACTAAAGTTTAATTAACTATCAATTTACCATTTATTAATGATGGTTATTATAAAGTGTTACCAAGTTATCAAATAAAGGTAGTGGAGTACAAAGTACAATATTTCCCTCTGAAATGTAGTGGAGTAGAAGTATAAAGTAGCATAAAATGGTAATACTCAAGTAAAGTACAAGTACCTCAAAATTACTTATAATAATAATAATAAACTTTATTTATATGGCACCTTTCATACATAAAATGCAGCTCAAAGTGCTTTACATTCAAAGCACTAAAATGAATAAATATGGCAAAACACATGAATACAATAACATAAATGAAAATAGATTAAAACCAGTTAGCAGAAATGAAATTAATAAAATAAAATAAAAACTTGTGTAGGGGATAAAGGACAAGATAAAAACGAGCTAGCTAAAAGCCTTCCAGTAAAGGTAGGTTTTGAGCTCTTTTTAAAATGCCCACAGAGCTATGATGTGCTTGGGCAGGGCGTCCCACAAGACATAAAAGAAGCTTCCCTGCTTTGTTTGTGGAATACTTTGGGGACGATTAACAGACCAGCATTGGAGAATCTAAGGGCTTTTTGTGGTTGATAGGATATTAAAAAGTCAGAGATGTATGCAGGTGCTATGCCATTAAGAGCTTTGTAGGTAATTAAAAGGACCTTAAAATCAATTCTAAATGAAACAGGGAGCCAGTGCAGTTCAGCTAAGACAGGAGTGATATGCTCTCTCTTCTTGGTCTTAGTTAAAAGTCTAGCGGCAGAATTTTGTATGAGTTCCAATTTCTTTATAGACGTTTTTGGGAGACCAGTAAATAGTGCATTGCAGTAGTCTAATCTACTACTGATAAAAGCATGAATTAGTTTCTTAAGTACAGTACTTGAGTACAGTACTTGAGTAAATGTACTTAGTTACTTTCTGACGACAAGTACCGATGTTTTACAACTTTACCCAGCAGCTACAGAGACATGTTGGACGTTCTGTAGTTTTATAGGAAAAAACACATTTCTGTAGAGGAACATACGTAACGTTTTAAAGACTATATGAGATTTTATCACTTGTGCTCTCTCACCTCATACTGAGTGATGCTCGCTCGCCCGGTGTGACAATCTCACTAATGTGTGTAAACTTTGTAAATGCAGCAGCTGATCTATGTGTGAAAAAAAAAAAAACTTTTTGCCAGTGAATATTTTAGCTGAAGCTACTGAGCTAGCAAAGTTTGGGAAGCTAACCAAACATTTTGGCTAACAGGCCGATCCGTCCAAACCTTTGTCCTTTTCTGTCTCTTTCTTTCTCTCTCCTCCTATTCTTCCCTTTCTCCCTGCTCAGGCTCTCTCTCTCTTTCCTAATATATTCTTTGCCTTCTCTCTCTCTCTCTCCTCTCTCTCTCTCTCTCTCTCTCTCTCTCTCCTCTCTGTCTCTCTCTTCCTTTCTTCTTTAGCATTCAAAGCAGCAGCTGAATAATTCCCATTGAAATAATTGATTGTTTGTCTGCTGGACTGCTCGGTAAATAATGGATGGCTTCATCATCAGGGACTCCTGGACCCTGGAGGCTGAGTGACGGCTGCTTTTAATAAGCCCCCTACCCCCCCTCCATCAAACACACACACACACACACACACACACACACACACACACACACACACACACACACACACACGTACACGCACACACACACTTGAGCAGGTGGGGCTGGCTGTTCGCAGTATTCAGCCCAAGGATGCAGACGGAGGAAGAGAGGAAGTGTCATAACTCTGAGGAGAAATTGCAGATTCAGCCTGGTGGCGATGCGTCGCCGTGACGACTTCTGCATGAAAAAATATCACAACGTTGTTTTTGTTTCGGACGTCTAAAAAAAGTCAATATTCATCTGCAGATCTGACCTGCAGATCACAAGAGGCCAGAAAATATCCAGTTCAGTTTAGTTCAGATACAGAGAAGAAAGAGTGACCAAAACATCTCCACAGAAAAGAATAACAAATATCAACATTTCCAACAAACACACAAGTGACAAAAAACAAATGACATCAAAAGTCAACAAGGTGCAAAAACAATAAAATGCACCAAGACCCTAAATTTATCCTAAACATCTTTAACCTGATGAGGACTCGGCTTCTTCATTCAGTCTGTCACTCTAAAACCGATCTGAGTCCAGTCTGATCGGGAAACCGATCTGAGTCCAGTCTGATCGGGAAACCGATCGGAGTCCAGCCTGATCGGGAAGCCGATCCGAGTCCAGCCTGATCGGGAAGCCGATCCGAGTCCAGTCTGATCGGGAAGCCGATCCGAGTCCAGTCTGATCGGGAAGCCGATCCGAGTCCAGTCTGATCGGGAAGCCGATCTGAGTCCAGTCTGATCGGGAAGCTGCAGCAGCAGCCGGGCGGCGAGCTTCGTATGGAACGCTGCTGCTGGGCTGGAGGACGGATCGTCCCCGAGGAAAACGTGTCAACAGCCTTCAATTACCGCCCAACGCTGCCTTCACATCCATCAGCTGTTAGACAAGGGGGGGGGGGGGGGGGAATTCCTGGAACCTGGAGCAGCAGCCGGTGTCTCAAGGCCACACGCTGAAGGCGAGCGGGTCAAAGGTCACGGCTGTGATGTGGGAGAGCGGCTTACAAGCAATTACTGAACATTTACAAGCTTCAGGCTGGCTGTGTTCAGGCTGGCTGTGTTCAGTCTGTATTCAGTCTGTGTTTAGTCTGTGTTCAGGCTGGCTGTGTTCAGTCTGTATTCAGTCTGTGTTTAGTCTGTGTTCAGTCTGGCTGTATTCAGTCTGTGTTCAGTCTGGCTGTGTTCAGTCAGTGTTCAGGCTGTGTTCAGTCTGTGTTCAGTCTGTGTTCAGTCTGGCTGTGTTCAGTCTGTGTTCAGTCTGTGTTCAGTGTGTGTTTAGTCTGTATTCAGTCTGTGTTCAGTCTGTGTTCAGTCTGGCTGTGTTCAGTCTGTGTTCAGGCTGTGTTCAGTCTGTGTTCAGTCTGTGTTTAGTCTGTGTTCAGTCTGGCTGTATTCAGTCTGTGTTCAGTCTGGCTGTGTTCAGTCTGTGTTCAGTCTGTGTTCAGTCTGTGTTCAGGCTGTGTTCAGGCTGTGTTCAGGCTGTGTTCAGTCTGTGTTCAGGCTGTGTTCAGGCTGTGTTCAGTCTGTGTTCAGTCTGTGTTCAGTCTGTGTTCAGTCTGTGTTCAGTCTGGCAGAGCATCCTTCAGCACTGAGCAGCACAATGTGACTCCATGTTTCCTCTGTGCAGACAGATGAACAGTGTTTAGAGGCTGGACCAGAGCCAGCTGTCTGCAGGCAGCGTGTCTCACTCTGCATCACTCTGCATCACTCTGCATGACTCCTCATCACTCCATATCACTCCACATCACTCCACATCACTCCTCATCACTCCTCATCACTCCATATCACTCCATATCACTCCATATCACTCCACATCACTCCTCATCACTCCATATCACTCCTCATCACTCCTCATCACTCTGCATCACTCTGCATCACTCCATATCACTCCTCATCACTCTGCATCACTCTGCATCACTCCTCATCACTCCGTAGCACTCCGCATCACTCCATATCACTCCGCATCACTCCATATCACTCCGCATCACTCCATATCACTCCTCATCACTCGGCATCACTCCATATCACTCCTCATCACTCGGCATCACTCCACATCACTCCTCATCACTCCTCATCACTCTGCATCACTCCTCATCACTCCTCATCACTCCTCATCACTCCACATCACTCCTCATCACTCTGCATCACTCTGCATCACTCCTCATCACTCCACATCGGAAGGCTTCAGGTAAGGTTAGCGGTCAGGAGGCTACAGTTCAGTCAGTCAACTCGTGTAAACAGATCATTGAGAATGAATGCAGATATAGTTTAGTATGGCCTCTAGGCTCTGCAGCATGGCAATGTGAAAGTGTGTTAGCAGGTGCGGGAAGCTTAAATAGACCGCCTTATTGAGAGGGGGCGGGGCTTAAATAGGCCGCCGTATTGGGGGGGGAGGGGCTTAAATGGACCGCCTAATTGAGAGGGGGGCGCTTGATAAGAGTTGTATGAGTAGTGTGTGTATCATGTGACCGCAGCGCGACTCGAGCAGAGACGGTTTAGAAATGAGACGGCGCAACTGCGAGTCATTTCCTGTATCTGTGTCACATGGGTTTCTCTCTGCCCCGCCCCTTTAGGAGACTGGCGGCAGATCCTGAGTCTGTTCACTCTAATGGGAGAAGCGAACGTGAGCGCAGATTATGACCGAGTCTTTCGCCCCGTAGTCACCGAAGTAAATATCGGACCCATTTTTCACAAGCCGCATATCTTCCCAACATTCTGACACTAAAATGGCGTTTTTCAGACGGACAAATCAGGAGAAAATTAACTTTGTTGGAGATCTGTCTCTGTCTCAGCGACACACTCTGACAGATCTGGCAGCATCATCATATCTCCTGTCGGTCTGTTTCACTGCAGAGCTGCCAACGCTTTCAACTGGATACACAGACATTTAAAGGGACTTATACGTGAAACCATGAATTCAAAGTTAAAACTGAAATAAAACTTGTGTTTCTTTGCTTAATATCTGCTTTCATCCATCCACAGGACGTTCACAACACTTCCAAACGAGGTGGGGGGATGGGGGGGGGGACCACGCCCACTTAGGAGACAGGAAGTGTATACCATTTCAAACCATTGGCGCAGCTTGTAATGCGTCATCTTGTGTGTATAGAGGATCTTTGACTCGAGCTGTCTGCCTGAACGAGCTTCACAGGCTTTGCTTTAAAGTTAGCGGTCAGGACGCATCGGTTACAGGACACAGCTGATGGGTTTAAATACATTTCTTATCGTCAACAAATCCTATGAAAATAACAAAATCAACAGTGCGTTTGCTCCTGTTACTTTCTGACTTCCCACGTTCCCTTTAGCCTTCAAACTGAAGTCACTGGCTCCGATTGTAAGCTAAAAACCTTTAAATCCAGCTCACAGAGACATAGTTTACATTTTAAAAGTCACTAACTGTTACCATGAAATATTGTAGTTATTACCAAATGGGAACAAATTCTTCATTATGCCGGGGACTATTTTCTGTGCTACGGAACTACTTTCCTGAGATCGAAAACTACAGTCGGCTTATTAAGTCGTTACTGCTACAGCTAAAGTTAGCGGTCGGGATGCTACAGTTAGCTGTTAGCTGTTAGCTGTTAGCTGTTAGCTGTTAGCTGTTAGCTTAGCAGAAAGACAAACAATAAACAAACAGAAATGGAGGCTACAGCTTTGCAGTTTGAGAATTGTTCAGCGTTGGAGGTTTGACCTACTGAGAACTTCTAGTTTTTATTGATTGCTTGAATGCGAATATATTATATTTAGATGTTGAATAGATGATGAAAATGTGAGTAAACACAGTGAAGCCAAGCTGAACCATCTGCAGCCGTCCGGAGCGGCTGCCTGCTGAAAAAATCTTTCTGGTATCAGTTGAAATATGAATAATAACATGAATTTTCACCAAGTCATAATATGATATTGTGAAACATTTGGTGCTGGTTTGGGTTGATGTTTACCTTCATCACCATCTGTCCAGAACTATGGGATGCTTCAAATGCATCCAAACAATCTGATTGATTAGACAAATGATTGATGATTATCAATATTAGTCAACTGAACGTTTATAGGAGGCTGAGTTTTGTCTGTTGTCACAAACGCTTCAGATCACTAGACCAGCAGCGTGCAGATCACAGCTGTGTGTGTGTGTGTGTGTGTGTGAGATTGTGTGAATGTGTGTGTGTGTGTGTGTGAGAGCCCAGATGACGTTACTCATGCGTGTCGGAGCTGAAATCCATCAACTGACTGTAAACAGCAGAGAGAACAACATACATCACACATGTATGTAGAGTTTCACAACAGATGCATCACACACACACAGAGATGATGTTCAGCATATCACCTCTCTGTCTCACACACACACACACACACACACACACACACTCACTCACACACACACACACACACACACACACTCACACACACACACACACACACACACACACACACTCACTCACACACACACACTCACTCATCCATTGCAGCCTGTCTTTGATGTGTTGGAGTGTGGCTGCAGCGCCGCTGCTTCCTGCCAGGCTGGAAAAATGGAACGAATCAGGGATTAGGAAGCCTGGGAGACACTGCAGGGTGTGTGTGTGTGTGTGTGTGTGTGTGTGTGTGTGTGTGTGTGTGTGTGTGTGTGTGTTTGGGGCGGGGGGGAGGGGTCACGCTATGTTTGATGCCCTGATTGCTGATCCACTTCCTCTCCATCAAAGAGCGGAGCAGGACGGGGCGCGAGGGGGGGGGGGGGGTCAGAGTCACGGTCACATCTTGGAAACACGCTGAGGCTGCTGGGAGATTAGACAGGAGGAGGGCGGGACACTTCCCTTCTATAGGCTCCTGTGTGTGGAAAAATATGAAGATATGAACGTGAACAAAAAAATAAATTTCACGTTTCTGTCGCCTGGAAACTAAAAAAACTCTCAAAACGTCTCGTTTGGGAAAAGTCGGATCAGCTGGAGCCTCGGAGAGATTCTGTGATCCACTGAAGTTCACAAGAAAATTACATTCAGCCGCTTTTCACTGGAGAACACACAAATACTTCAAATACTGTACAAAATATAGAGATGACTTCCACTGGGAGCCAGGGCTGTAGTACAGTAAAATCGGTCTTGAGTCCGGACTCGAGACCGGACTCGAAACCGATTTTTGACGGTCTTGGTCTCGTCTCGGACTCGTAGTGAATATGACTTGAATCGGTCTCGGATGAATTAACGTTACATAATATTATTGTTTTTATAATTATAATCTCTTCTAAGAAAGTGACCAGCAGCGAATGATACGATTTTCACAGCTGATAAAGTTATGAGCCCACAGAAAGGTTTAGTGACTTCTGACTGGTGATATGCCAACGACCCAACCAATGACTTCATTTGATTAAAAAAAAAAAAAAACTCAGCATGTCCATATGTAACGTTCCTCCTGCTCTCTCTGTCTTTCTGTCTCTTTTCCTTCGTCTTCACCTTCTTAAATTACAGGTCAGAATATTTTCAGTCAGAGCAGAGAGCAGCATGTGGTTTGGAGCAGAAAGAAAAAGTGAAATAGATGAATCCACTTCTAGTGAAGTAAAGGTGCAGCTGCTGTATGTTATGAACATAAACAAGCTGCCTACAAATTAATTTTGTCCTCAAAACATGCTAATTTTGTTGAAATGTCTTTAGAAACCTCCCTTCTATTTTAGGCAATAAAAATATGCTATTTTAGGCAATAAATACAACGGTAGCCTTGGATAACACATTGATATGGTATTGGTCTTGAATTGGACTCGTAGTTTTGCGGTCTTGGCCTCGACTCGGTCTGGACCCCCCTTGGTCTGGACCCCCCTCGGTCTTGGTCTTGCATTGGACTTGATTCACCAATGACTCGATCTGGACTTGGACTCGACCAAGGCGGTCTCGACTACAGCCCTGCTGGGAACATGTCCTGACCTATAGGCAGGGATTCTCTCTCTCTCTCTCTCTCTGTCTCTCTCTCTCTCTCTCTTTCTCTCTCTCTCTCTCTCTCTCTCTCTGTCTCTCTCTCTCTCTGTACATGATGTGCTGTTAATATGCAGCAAATCTTTAAAAATATTCAAAATACATTTCAGCTGCTAAAAATGTCTTTAGAATGAATTTCACCTAATTTCCTAAAACACATTTTATGCCATTTACTTTCAAACATCTCAAAACATATTTTGAGATGATATGTTATATAAACTGATGTGTTTTGTGATTTGGTCGTTTCTTTTGTAGGATGCAACATCTCCAAAGCACATTGATCATTTTTATAGTCCATTTTTATTTACTCATACTAAGACTCTAAGCACTGCTCCTTTCTGTTGTGAAGGAAAATGTTTCTCATCATTCAGCATCACAGGAAAGTCACACAAGTCAAAAATGTCAAAAACAATTTTTTATCATAAATTAGTCAAGAGGTTTTGCCACATTTCAAGAATTGCTCACCTTGGACTTTTTGAAAATTTGCCCTCTTCACTTTTTGTAATGCCACATAACTTTTATGGGATTTTTTTTTTTAATTGAAATTCATCATTAAAAAAGTTCATCATTCACAGTCAAAGTCATTTTGTATCAAGGACTTAAGTTTTGTATGATCAGAAAATGCAACACACTTTGTTCTTGTTTGGTCGTGACTCTACAGAGGTAGACGCCATTTTTTAGAAACAAAAACGTTTAAAAGCAGCTGGAGCAGGAAGGTGTGAGTGACAGGAGAGAAGCTGCAGCTCGTCACATGGAGAGACAGACGGTTTCATCATGTCTGTCGTCTGTCTGTCGTTTTGTTTCAGCTCTTTTTCATCCAGGAGAAGAAACTGTCCGGTTCAGTGAGGGAAGAAAAGTAAAACTGAATCTAAATGAAAATCTTCTCTGATTGGACGTCAGGATCCTGCTGTGTTCAATCAGAAGCTTTAGACAAACTACATGAAACGTCTGCATGTAGCGATAAATATAATAAAAAATACATCAGAGAGAAACAAGTTAGCTCTCCATAGTTAGCTACAGGCCATGTTTAGTGTTGAACTGATCCTCTTTGTGTCGCTGATGTTCTGCTCTATTATTATTATTATTGTTATTATTAAAGCCGGGGGGATTTTCATTAACTCAAGGGCTCTTTACACTTTTTGTTATGCATAAACAAACTATTTGAAATAAATAAGAGGAAGCGATTTCCATTTGCTGTCCATCTCATCTGCATAGAGGATTACAGGCTGCAGGTGAAGCAGCAGAAACCCACAGCCACAGGCATACAAATCAGTGTGTGTGTGTGTGTGTGTGTGTGTGTGTGTGTGTGTGTGTGTGTGTGTGTGTGTGTGTGTGTACATCTCTCTGGATGCAATTAAAGCCCCAACAGGATTTTTTTGTGCACTCTACATTTACATTTTTACATTTCACCCAGTTTTCTGCTGCTGTTGAAGCAGCCTGACTCACTGAGGGGGCGGGGCTCACGGAGGGGGCGGGGCTCACGGAGGGGGCGGGGCTCACAGAAGGGGCGGGGCTCACAGAGGGGGCGGGGCTCACTGAGGGGGCGGGGCTCACGGGGGGGGCGGGGCTCACTGAGGGGGCGGGGCTCTCCGAGGGGGCGGGGCTCATTGAGGGGGCGGGGCTCACTGAGGGGGCGGGGCTCTCAGAGGGGGCGGGGCTCTCCGAGGGGGCGGGGCTTCAGCGCCTCGCTCAGGATCAAACCTGCGACCTTTAGGTTCCAGAACGTCTCTTTAACCAGAAGGTTTACAGTATGTGGTTCGGCTCTGATCCAGATCTGACCGCAGCGCTGAAACTGCTCTAATTTATATTTTGTGGTGAAAGCTGTAATTCTACTTCCTGACTGTCTTAACTCATCACAGCTCATCACACGACTGTTTCCTGACAGTTTTGACAAAATACGATTTCTACTGAATTGTTACAACCCAAACTTCACCGTGCGGCTGCAGTGTGAAGCGTCTGCATCAGTGTAACCATGGAAACGCTGCTCCACCCAGCTTTCTATCTGCAGATTAGAGTTTAACACTTTTTAGATGTAAAGTCAGTTCACATCAGAATCAGCAGGATCAAACTGATGGAAGTTAACAGCAGATCACCACAGTCTTCACAGTTAAAAGTACGATACAGAAAAGGCTAAATCTGAAAAACTCCCAATGACTTGTATCATGATTGGTATCATTTGAAGATGAATTTCAATAATATCTGTTTTTTCTCCATATAAATAAGACATTTAGGATGCCAGGTGAATGTTAAAGTCATTTTAGCAATTATTGGAAATGAAAAAACTCACTTTTGACTACCATTTAAGGCATGATAAAGAGAAATGATTAAGAAAATGCTATTAGATATATTTACCCACCTGACTTAAAGACGCTCACACCAAATTTCATCTTTCCACACCCAACAGGAAGTTCATCAGAGAGCAGGAGGCTGTGGGACGGCCCGGAGCACGGGACACTGTGAGGAGGTCGGTGAACGGTGTCCTGGTGGATCGGACCAGGTCCCAGTCTCACGTGTCTCCACTTTGATCTCATAAAGGCAAAAATAAACAAAAAATAACCTTAAAGCTACACTAAGCGATTTTCTGACCAGACGGTGACAGAAACCGCAACACATTTTGTAAACACAGAAAGCAAAATGACTGGGAGACGGAAGCCTTTAAGGACAAACTGTACATAAAGGCTAATGGCTAAATTTAAATCAAATCATACCTACGGAGAAATATCGACGGTTACCAGTCTCACTTTGACAGATCTGCATCCTGCTGAAGTAGTACTAGTACAACAAGTTCAGTAGTTCAACAAGTTCAGTAGTTCAACAAGTTCAGTAGTTCAACAAGTTCAGTAGTTCAACAAGTTCAGTAGTGCAACAAATTTACTCGTTTAATAGTTTACTAGTTTAACAAGTTTACTAGTTTAACAAGTTTAATAGTTTAACTGTTTCCTACTTTAATGAGTTTACTAGTTTAACAAATTTAGTAGTTTAACAGATTTACTAGTTTAACAAGTTTACTGGTTTAACGGTTTACTAGTTTAACAAGTTAACTAGTTTAACAAATTTAGTACTTTAACAAATTTAGTAGTTTAACAAGTTTACTGGTGTAACAGTTTACTAGTTTAATAAGTTTACAAGTTCAACAAATTTAGTAGTTTAACAAGTTTACGGGTTAACCGTTCACTAGTTTAACAAGTTTACTAGTTTAACAAATTTAGTAGTTTAAGAAGTTTACTGGTTTAACAGTTTACTAATTTAACAAGTTTACTCACTGGCTTCATCGATTCCGCCATTACCGGAATGTTTTTCAGGGATGGGAGGGGGAGAGCGCTGCTTTCAAACAGCGAGACGAGTTAGTTTGAAAAAAAGGAAAAGCTGCTGAATGAGTCGGGAGGAGATTGGACTCGGGCCGAATTTGACAACAAGCTTTAGGAAAGAGGTGAAAACAACAACAAGCTGCTGTGTGGCTGTTTGTTTACATCATCATGTCTCACAGAAATCTCCACGTAGCTTCTGGACTGGTTACAGGCTCTGAAATCGCTTATTGCAGGTTGAAATTAAAATGTCCATGGTGTTCCTCCCACCTTACTCACTGCAACTACGATTTTTTTATTTTTCTGATCCACACAGTCAGGCTGCTGTTAGCCTGTGATGACATCACCGCTGATGACATCACCACTGATGACATCACCACTGATGACATCACCACTGATGCAAAGCTTTTCATCCCTGCTGTCGGGCTAGAGAGAAAATACAGTGATGATAAAGAGAATTTATGGCCGAATGCCACAGAAAGGCAA
>NW_027283385.1:0-34689 GCF_046629955.1 Centroberyx affinis | reverse complement strand
TGTGAGAGAGTCCACACATAACAGATGAAGTGTGTTTTGTTGATGAAGTGTCCCTTTAACTCTGTGTGTGTGTGTGTGTGTGTGTGTGTGTGTGTGTGTGTGTGTGTGTCTCACAGCGATGACGTTGACGAAGTCGTTCTCCCCCAGTGTGTCCAGGATGGTGTTGATGGTGTGTTTGGCGATGGTCATCTTCAGCCCCTTCATGCTGCCGCTGATGTCCACCATGATGATGATGTCCTTAGGAGACGTGGCGGCCTGGATGTACCTGAGGACAGTTACCCAGTTAAACCTCCACTGGACCTCACATGGAACTCCTCACACTGCATCCCACTGAGCAACTTATACTGATCAGCTGTTTAGAAGATGTCTGGTCTGCAGGCTGAAACGAGGCTCCAGAGCAGTGGTTCTCAACGTGGGGTCCGGAGACCACCAGGGGTCCTTAAGGAGGTGAATTGTTAAACTTCACCATTATATCATTTACAAGAAGTTAACACAGTTACAGAATGTAGAATATCTGTTTTGATCATAGTTTCTCTGTTATCTCTCTACCTACAATACAGATAGTCATGGAATTCTGGACAAAATCATATCTAACAATAAAAATATTCTCAGATTTGGGTCCGAGAGACAAATGGGGGTCCATGGCCCTAATGTGGACTAACTTAGGGGTCCTTGATATGAAAAAGGTTGAGAATCACTGTTCCAGAGGGTTTAAAGGTGAAAGTTTGGTAGATGTCTTCCTCTTCTGGGGGAGATGACGGGGCGTCCCGTCCCGTCTCCGCCCCGCTCTTTTCTGTTTGCATGTTCTCCCCGTGTTTGCGTGGGTTTCTTTCGAGTTTTGTTATGTGTTGTATGTTATATACAACATATAACATATATGTTATATGTCAATATTTTAGTCATTTCAGGATAAACAGGTGCTAACTGGGTTTATGTGGGTTACTTCACAGCACGCTGCAAAAAATGACAAAAGTGATTTTATCTTGTTTCCACACCTATCAAGCTTATTTCAATTTAGTCAAATTCTCTCACTGCACTGGCAGATAATCTGCTGGTTTCAGTAAATTTCACTTGATTCATGCCAATATGACTTCTGTCAAGAAATTTCTCCAAGAAAATTTAACTTTTACCAAGAAAATGCCCTGAAACAAGTTACATTCTCCTGAAAAAAAAAGTAAAATTTGTTGAAACCGGTAAAATTATCTGCCAGTGCAGTGAGATGATTTCACAAAAAAATCCTAAAATCAATTTGATACGGAGCCCCTAAAGTCCCGAAAGGTGATATTTTTTTATCTTGTGCGCACAAGTTATTAGATAATAACTTGTTCCCACATGATAATTAACTTGTGCGCACAAGATAAAAAAATATCACCATTCGGGACTTTAGGGGCTCCGTAGTTTGATAAGTCTGGAGACAAGAAAATAACTGAACAAGTCTGTCAGGTTTTGCAGCAGCACTCAGAGCCTCCCAGCCTCCCTGCAGCATGCGGCCCCTGCAGCATGAGGCCCTGCAGCGGCATGCGGCCCCTGCAGCGGCATGCGGCCCCTGCAGCATGAGGCCCCTGCAGCATGCGGCCCCTGCAGCATGCGGCCCCTGCAGCGGCATGCGGCCCCTGCAGCATGCGGCCCCTGCAGCGGCATGCGGCCCCTGCAGCATGCGGCCCCTGCAGCATGCGGCCCCTGCAGCAGCATGCGGCCCCTGCAGCAGCATGAGGCCCCTGCAGCACTGTGGCTCTTTGCTGCTCCAGAAGAGCATGAACAGTCACATGGGGCCATGTGGGCAGCAGGGACCCGGCTAAGGAGCAGCTTAAAGTCTTTCCAGAGGATCAGGACTCTGCTGAGACTCGGCCCACAGAAGACGCTCCGCTTCCGGCCGAGACTCAAACTTTTATCAAGTGGTTTGTTGTTTTCTAAAGTTTTTTCAAGGGTTTGGTTAATATCTGGATCATGGAGCAGCTTCTACATGAGAGGGACAATCTCAAATAAAAGACACAGATACTAATATCAGTCTGCTGTGTGTGTGTGTGTGTGTGTGGGGTGGTCGATAATCTATTTATACCGCACTTTTCAAAACACAGTTGCAAAGCATATAGTACATACATAAAACACATCAAATACACAGCAAAAGGAATGAAAAAAGGTACGAAATAAAAAATGAGGTAAAAAAGAAAAAAAATTAAAGTTACACATATTAAGATATTGAGCTTTTGTGAGTGTGTGTGTGTCTACTATGAGTTTTGTGTTTGAAGAATTAATTTCCAAAACGCTACATGCCAAATTCAGGCTCTCTGACCTGTCCAGCCTGGAGAAGTTTCTCTTTTAGTCGACCAAACACTAAAGTTCCCTACTGCGCTTTAAAAACAGCCATCTGGTGGATTTCTCTTCATGTTTAAATTGTTTAAACATGAAGTTAGTTAATCCTCGGTGGATTTTCATGATCTGGGTTCAGTTAAAATATCAACAATCATGTGGACCAAAAACAAACAACGGCAATATTGTTTTGTTTTGTTTTTTGAATTGAAAGTTTCCATGTCTGTTTATGTGTTTTATGAGTTTTATGACTTTATCCTCCGGCCCTTTCATCTGGGGTCAAACAGGAAATACATCGCAAAAAACAAGTCATTTATTCTCATATTCAGCCTTCAAATCTTATTGTTGTTAAACCAAGAGAAACATTCTGCAGTGAGGAGAGATAACTCCACTTGTCTCCAATGCAGCTTCACTTGTTTCAGGAGTTTTCTAGAACAGAGTGTCAGTCTGTTGAAACCAGTCAGAATAAGGCAGATCACTTTTAAGAAGATTGTGGTTTTGGAAGTGCACCAACTCTCATGTGTGGAGAGAGTTTGGGTGGAAGTGTCTTACTCGTTTTTTTAATCACACCAAAACAGAAAGCACATTTTACTGGGAAGATCCCAAATGTTGGCGATTGTGTCGGGAGGCCAAACGCTGGCATATATTTTGGGAATGTCCAGCAGTAGGACATTTTTGGACAGAGATACACAAAGCATTAAAAAACATATTCTGTACCGAATTATCTTTGCATTATCTTTGTGGCAGTAATATTGATTGGACAGTCCGATGAGTACTTATTTGGCGTTTTGATATCTGCTTGTAAAAAAGCTCTTACCAGATGTTGGTTGCTTCCTGACCCCCCCACAACACAGGAGTGGATAGACTTGGTAAATGAAATATATCTAATGGAAAAAATAACTTTTTCAATCCGTCTACAAAAAAAATACATTTATTAAATTCTCAAGTCGAAATGGGTCTCTTATGTCCCTTAGGGCCAGATTTTGTGGAAGTGAGAGATGAATAATCTGTTTTTGTTGTTTTATTTTTATTAACAAAACTCATCATTGTTTTTTCTGGTCTCCTACCTCCCTCTTTTGTCTTTTGTCTCTCCCCATATTTGATTTGTTGACACCTCTCCCAACTCTATATAGACACTCCTACCTTGCTCAGCCTGTACAAAGTTCTAGAAACCTACAATTGTTGTAATAAATAAAAAAATTTAGAAGGATTTCGGGAAGGAAAGAGGAAAATTGTACATGTGCATAATGATACAATTCAACTGTGTAAAACCTCTGCTTATCAATATCTCTACTGTTTTGATGTATGTCTTTGGTAATTTAAATCCCTGTTATCCCTAAATAAAGAAAATTGTGGTTTTAGGACTCAATAACAGACTAAATGACTTGTTAAGATCCTTGTGAATGTGAATGTGAATAAATGCTCTTTAACGTGTCACAGCGGTGACCTGTCGACCTGATGCGTCTCAGACCCGGTGACACCCTGACCCACAGACCGGCTCTGCTGAGGGTCAGCTGGGTCTCAGAGGGTTTAAAGGCTTTAGAGGTCTCCTGTCCCACAAACCCACTGGCGGTCTTACAGCAGAGACCGGCTCTCCCCACATGGATCCGTTTAGCGGAGACAGAAGCTCCTGCTGGACTCCTGCAGGCTTACTGCGGTTTTACTGGAGTCATCCCTATGTTCCCAGGGTCCTATGTTCCCCAGATTTATATGGCACATAATGGGAACATGAAAAAGGGTCCTATGTTCCCAGGGTCCTTAGGGTTAGGGTTAGAGACCTTCAAAATCAAATAAAATGAGGGTTAGGGTTAAAATATTTATAAAATATTTTAACTTGAAACGGGTCAAATTTGACCCGAACACAATAGGAGGGTTAATGTGTGTTAAAAGAATATTGAACTGGGGAACATAGGACCTTGGGAACATAGGACCTTGGGAACATAGATACGCTCCCATCTTACTGTGGTCTGCTTTATGTTTGGCTTCGGTAACGCTTTATTCTCCAGGTCTGCAGTTTCCTAATAATTTCCTAGAAAGTTAACTGTTAATGTTCTAATTACAGGGAAAATAGAGAAGGAGTTCAGTGGTAGTTGGTAGTTTAGAGTTTCCAAGACAGAACCATTAAATTATGTAGTAGCTATAAAGAAAATTTTGGTAACACTTTCTATGAAGCCTGTGTCTATAATACATTATAATCATACTTATAACATATTATAATGCCATCATAATGCATTATAAGTATAGTTATAATCATGCATAGACAGTTATAATGTCTTATAACATTATTCATAATGTGTTATAAAGCTTTTTCATTTAAGTGATAATGAAAAAGCTTTATAACAGATTGTAAGTAATGTGTTTATAATGTTATAAAACATTATAACTGTCTATGCATGATTAT
Organism: Centroberyx affinis; assembly: GCF_046629955.1. Taxonomy (NCBI): domain Eukaryota; kingdom Metazoa; phylum Chordata; class Actinopteri; order Beryciformes; family Berycidae; genus Centroberyx; species Centroberyx affinis. The sequence goes on along the minus strand of NW_027283385.1, from coordinate 29,978 downwards.
AACTATACTTATAATGCATTATGATGGCATTATAATGTGTTATAAGTATGATTATAATGTATTATAGACACTGGCTTCATAGAAAGTGTTATGGTAAAGTAGAGGAAGGACTTCAACAAATAATTATATGATTAATGACTTGACCAAATTGACCTCTGCCTATTATTTTTCCAATAAATAGTTTATAGTTTTGCAATTCTTTCCAGGAAACTCTTTTAGAAATGTTCATATTCTTACCAGTAGTAATATTTTATTCAGTCATCACACACAGTACAATAAGTATAAACAGTATATACAATCTAATATACAAAAGTATAAGCAGTCTAGACAGTATAAACAAAATCAACAAAATACTACTACTACTACTTATCAACTCTCCAGACTGCTGATAGTTTCTATAGAGCTGCTGCATCACTTCATGCTTCTTTCCAGGAAACTTCCAGAGAAATTAACATTTCCTTTATAGGAAATGATTAGGAAATTGTGGACCCAGATAATAAAGCGTTCCCTCGGCTTCTTTAACCTCCAACACCTCAGAGCCTTTCTGTGCCGTTTAAAATGACCGACTTTATTTAGAAGTGAACTGTTAAAGCTCTGTGGGACTTCCTTGTGGTGAAACACTCAGTAGACTCACACAGGAAGTGATGCGTTTTACGGAACATCCGGGTACGATGTCAGCAGATGCTAACGCTAAATCCAGCAGACCAAACTCACCAGTTTCGGTTCCTGCAGTCGAACGCCGCCACACCGTTAGCGTCCGGCGTCCATTTGATACCTGACAGGGAGGAAGAGTCGGTTCACAGCAGATTTAACTTAATTTGACATTGATGACATTATTGCCTCTTTAACATATTATTTAGTTGTAAGACATACAGGTTTCTTTTGTGGAGCTCATAAATGTTCATGTTATTCTATCAGTTTACAGAATTAGTCTGAGAATAGTCATATGATACAGCAGAGAGAAAAACATAATGTAGGATATAAACCTACACAACCGACAACATCAACACGTTAAAATGTTGTTGTTTCCATTATATAATTAAATTTTTTCCGTGAGGTAAGTTTTATAAGCCTTTTTTGTTTTGTATTTATGGTGCAAATAAATAAAACCTAATTGCCTTTTTTCAGGTTTTAATTTAAGTTTTTATGGAGACATTTAGATTGTACAAAGTTCCTTCTTCCTCTAAATTTAAATTTGCAAAAAAAAACTCAGTCCAATCAAGCAGGGGGCGGAGCCAAGCGGTGACCAGCGTGGTGCTGTCTACCCTTGAAATCTGATTGGTCACCCGTGGTGACGCCCCAAATTGTCTTCACATCATTGGCTGTTTCACTCTGATTGATACATTGAATTGCCTGAAATGGTTGCGTTGTTTTAAGTGAGCGACAAGCCCTTTCAGACAGAAAGAAATTGGAAGAAAGTGACAGAAATCTTGCCCTGCAGGTAATAATTTGCTTCTGAACATATTCAAACTTATTTGCCAAATCTTGAGAACACAACTGATTAAAAACAATCAAACAATATTTCATTAGAGTTCATTTTTAACTCTCAACCTCATGTAAAAAAGACCTCCAGCTCTTCCTCTGGACAGTAACACTAAGTGTGAGCTCACCGGGGTAGATCCTGAAGAATCCAGTAGAGCTGCCGAAGAACTGCCAGGTGAGCGTCGGATCCTTCTGGAAGTTACTGATGAAGACGTCGTTTAACGCCTCCGAGTTGTAAATGGCATTCAGGATGTTGGGATCTGCAGACAGAGGGCAGGATGGGAAGGAAACGTCAGACTGAAACATATCAGAAAATGTTTCAGGATGTAAAACCTCAGCGGTAAACGTCAGGTTTTGGTGTCAGTCCCTCAGAATCAAAGAGCGAGGGCTTCTTTCTAGAGCCGCCATTTTGCACCACGAGACGTTCAACAATCATACAGGGAGAGATCCATCAGAGAAGAGGAGAGAGACCAGTTTCTCCACCCACAGGAGCAGGAGAGAGACCAGAATGCACTGCAGCAGAGAGACGGGCTGGGGTTTGAGGAAGAGGAGACTCTCACTCTGTTGTTCTTACTGTTGCTCTCTCTCAGTTCGGGACTTGAACATATCTGAAGTTTAACCACACTGTACAGTCAGAAGCCTCTTACAGCTTCCTGGTGAGTAACGTTAACTGCAGCTACATCTTCCCTCCTCTTCTTCTTCTTCAAAAAAAGAAGAGCGATCACTAGCTCACTTTCTCTGCTCCCTTATTATTTTCAACGTTATCCCCTTTGTTACTTCAGCTCCCACTCCGTTACTATTTATTTTATTTTATTGAGCTTTTTCCAGAGTTTTACCAGGACGTCCCATTGAGAACAAGCTTCTCTTTTACAACGGACAGCTGGCCAAGAAGCAGCACTGATAACAACACATTTAAAAATAAACAACACACAAGTGAGTGAAATGGAAATAAAAACCTGCCAAGTGACACATAATATAGTGCGATTTAAAAAAAAACAGCTTTCAGTGACGATACCCAAGCGTGAACGTTTTCAAAAACAACAGCTGTAGTGAAGATTTGTGGTAAATAACGGTGTAAATATCTTCATAAGAGTCGGATTCTGCTACAGAGCTGCATGGAGGAACTTTATGGTGATTTTTAGCTGTTTTTGGAAACTCGGCCCTGGGTTAACTGTTCCTTTGATAACAGCCAATGAGTACTAGTGACGCTCACAGCTGAGTTTTGGGTTTGATCAGGTGAAAAACCGTCCTGTGTGATAGATAAGAATGGCGATGACTCAGCAAAAATGTGCGAAACCCCATTCAATTTCTATGAGCAAAACAGTAAATCGACATTTTCTGCGGCTGCTTTTTCTGTCTTCTAATAATTTATGTGAAATGAATATGGTGTAAATAATTTGTCGTTACATTTTCACAGTTGTCAAACAGCAGCAGGATCATAAAATGTTTTTTCTTGAAGTCTCAAAATGCAACACAACTCCTCTCTTGAACGTAAGTTTGCTAGCTTGTTAGCATTTTGTGACTTCCAGAAAATAAACATTTTAATGATGATGCAGTTTTTTGATAAATTATCAGAACAGGATAATGCTGGTGTTTTTTAATGCATTGCTTACCGTCAACAAATCCTATGAAAATAACAAAATCAACAATGCGTTTGCTCTACTCCCGTTACTTTCTGATTTCCCACGTACCGTTTTTAGCCGTCAACCCGGAAGTCATTGGCTCCAATTTTAAGCTAAAAACCTTGAAATACAGCTCACAAAGACATAGGTTCAGTAAAAATCGCTAACTGTTACCATGAAAAGTCAGGCTGTTGTAGTTATTACCAAATCAAATTCAAATAGGAACAAATTCTTCATTACACCGGGGACTATTTTCTGTGCTACAGAACTACTTTGCTGAGATGGAAACGTGTTTACAGCCGGCTTATTAAAGACCCTATAGACAACTTCTTTGCTTTAACTTATCAGTTTGAAGTAAATGCTGATTGCACAGTGTAATGTCTATAGAATAATGACACCATCAGCGTTTAGATTGGTTCCCTATAAGCCTCACTTTCACTATGCAATTCTGTCTGCCACCGGGTACGATCTCCCGGGAGAATGAAGGCTTGATTTACGGCACAAAGGAAGTGCGTCATCCATTGCGCAACCAAAAGAGGAACAGGATAGTTTTCCCCGGTAGCTATTGGTAGCGGTAGCGTTAGCCATGTTGCTAACGCTACCGCTAGCAGCCAGAAAACGAACCAGGAGCTACAAGGAAACCAGGACCAGCTAGAAACAAACATATATGTTTGTTTGTTTTTAATCGTTTTTTTAAACAAACATATATGTTTGTTTCTGGAACAAAAGAAACAAACAAATGATCCACTGTCCATTTGATAATCTAAACAAAGAACATGTTTTCTTGCAGTGGCCTTTCTAAAATGAGCAGTGGTGAAAGTTACTATATTGTGTTATGATCAAGGAGTTGATAAGCAGACAGATGGTTTGTTCTGTTGCACAGAGCTAGGCTCTAACAGAAAGAGATCCGGTTGTCTTTGCGACAGCAGCGCAAACAACAACAAAACCACTTGGAAACACTAGGGGGCGACAACGGGGGAAAGTTGAAAAGTTGTCTGTATCCACTTTAAGTTGTTTGGGGAAAAAGTCGGTCGGCCCGGTGCATGGTGATGATGAAATATGCTGCAGAGCAGCAGCATGGCTCTGTGACGGGTTTTTAATCGTTTTTTAATACAATGGAGTTCTATGGCTGCTGGGACATGGCTGCACTGGGACCCGGATACATGGACCAGACTTGTTAACAAAACAAATTCATTGCTGATTTTGTTATTTTCATAGGGTTTGTTGACGGTAAGCAATGCATTAAAAAACACCGGCCTTATCCTTTAACATCACGTCGTTCTCATCTATCCGGCCTGCAGGAAGTGAGCAGGCCGGCACCTGCTGACCTTTGTTGTAGACGTTGGTGGGAACCTGGATGTCGCTCTGCTGCGTGTTGACCGGCAGGTTGTTGAAATGCTCGTTCTCCTCCAGGGGAAACTCTCCGCCCAGCTCCGGGTAGTTCCCGTCCTCGTCCGCCGAGTTGATCATCATGGAGTTGTAGTAGTCAAACTGAGCGGAGAGAGGAGGAGGTGAGGAGCTGCCTTACAAAATGATGCCAATACAAACACGAATCTTTATTGTCTACTATGTGGTAATTTGCCTTTGGCCTCACCATAAAAAAAGGCATAAACATTATACACATACAACAATACATCAAATAGAAAAATAAATACAATACAGTCTCACGGCAGTTTGTGAAATAGTCACGAAAATTTAATCTATTGATTTGTGTACATGGACACGATTTTGCCATTTTTTTCGTGAAATGAACACGACCTAAAAAACGTGCCTCCACCACGAAAACGTAAGTTTTGGCAAATAAAACTGCTTGTGTTACGGTTATGGTTAGGCAACTAAAACAACTTGGTTAAGGTTAGAGAAATGGTTTGGTCATGGTTAAATAAGAAAAACGTTAAAACCTTAAAAATGTAAATGTGGCTTACGGTTGAAATGTACTTTGAACACGCTGGGAATCAAACCCCGGTCGTCGGCATCGAAGGCAAACGTATTCGCACATCCGCCCCCCCGACCACAACGCCCTGACTGACCACTGTTTTATTTCAATGTCGCACTACTTCCTGAGTCCCAACTGACAGAAAAAGAATTTGTTGCACGAAAGATACTTCCAATTGAAATACATTAGTTTGAAAGTCGTGCTGAGTGTCACGAAAAATCATGTCCATGTACACAAATCAATAGTTTAAATAGATTAAACTGCCGTGAGACCGGGTTGGAACAAAACCACAAACTAAACTACCTATGTATATACTCTTATTTATATTTAGTTGTTGTATCCTGTTACGTTGCTCCTGCTGCGACCTAATTTCCAAACAAGATCAATAAAGTTTCATCTAATCTAATTTCAGCTGGCGGTGTGACAGGACACCTGAAGCTTTGAAGTTAAATCTGCTGGGGTATCTCCTGCAGACTGGCGTGGTGTTACCGCTGATCTCACACACACACACACACACACACACACACACACACACACACACACACACACAGCTTTGGAAACGTACAGTATCTTAAAATGTAGTGAATTTTGTCTTGTTTTTAACTCAGTTGCTCAGTAAAGCTCTCTGTGATGAATCTGTTTGTTGTGTTTTCATAATTAAATTTCATTTGACTTTAACACTCAGCTAGTTTATTATTAGGAAAAGAGACGAGGACTGACCCGTAAAGTGGCGTTGAATTCATGATACAAGTCGGCGTCCTCTGCCGACTCGGCTAACCTCTGAGGGAAGAAACAAAGACAACAGAGGTGAGACCAAGTCAACTTTGCTCGAGTCCCAAGTCAGTCTCAAGTTTTGAGGCACAAGTCTCAAGTAAGAGGAGAGCTAGCTGAGTCAGCTTGTTGTGGTGTGGCATCAGGGTATCCAATTCCGGACAGAATATGACCAAAAAATCACAATCATATACCAATATATTTCATCCTGTACTGTTTTCGCTGAAGTTTCTCATAAATGAACAATCCTCCATCTGTCTTTTTTAAACTTTAATATCGCTTTCACCTTAACTTGTAATTGATTTTCTTCCAGTCCCTGCAAATAGATGATAGCGCACCTATTTTAGAGATTCAAAATTTCATTTCATTTCATTTCAAACCTTTATTTAAACTCGAATAACCATTGAGGTTGCCCTCATTTACAATGATGTCGAGTTACAAACAAGTTCAAAGTATTAAATAAATAGGACAAGACATAGATGACAATAAAGAAAATCAATTAAAACAGTTACACATTGAGGCAGGGAGGTTTGTGATCATGGTTTTAAATTGTCCATAGGTTAGTAGAGTATTGGTTTTTAGTGTGTGTTGAAGATCATTCCAGGAATTTGGAGCACTAAAATAAAAGGCTGATTGTCCAAATAAAATTCGTATCCAATTCTGGACACTTACTTTCGTCCGTGTCGGTGTATTCATATACTCGATATTAACCGTTTATTAGCCCTTCCTGTACCTTCACAATGTTACAGATACTTGTAAGAAGTGCAGGCTCTGTACTCAAAGCTCTTATTTTTCCATTTATCAGCCGATACAGATTCTCTACATGAAGTAACTGTCGCCCAAAGTGGGATTTAAGGCTTCCCGCTTCTTGTTCGTGACTAATTTCGTAACTTAGTGTTTTATATGCTTAAAAGTGTATAGATATTTATTAAATTTGATACCTAGTTTCTGAAATGTGTATGAATTTACGTCACTTAGCTTTCGGTTGGGTATAAAAATGCCGGTAAACACCAGAAATTACACAAGTGACTGAGTATCCGGAATTGGATACAATTCCGTTAGATCCATTCAGTAACGTTCTCAGTAAAAGTGAATAGTGTGATAAGGTGGATTTGTTTCCAAATGTAGGTTACTGTGACACAGTAAACTGTCTTGTCTTTAGCCCTAGTCTCTACTCCAAAACATTAAGAGTTGGAGCTTGAGAAGAGTCAGCTCAGTTAACCTGAACAAACTGTTAGCTAGCTAACTAGCCAGCAAACACACTGATGTTAATGTGAACATGCTAACGCTAGCTGCTACTAGAGACGTTAGCTAGCGTGCTAATCAGATGTGTTAACAACAAGGCAGTGATGGTTAGCTGACCAGATGCTATGGTTAGCTAGCTAACAAGCTGACATTATCTAAACACTAAATCAATCAGATGGATCAGTGATGAAATGATCAGTTCAGTCAGAAACAGACAGAAATTAACCGTCTGTTCAATTCCGTTGAGACGACAGAAACACAGTCAGCTGTTCACAGAGCTGAGGACCTCCAACATGGCCGCCAGAGGGGGGTTACCTGAAGCCTTCTATTAATATTTCTTGATAATTACTGAGTTATCAGGAGCTACTCTTGTTGTTGTTGCTGTTAATGTCTTTAATATTACTGCAGCTGATACACTATACTGCTTAAGCATCAAAGTATTCCTTCATGCAAATCAATTCTATTTAAATTGAATTGTTTCCTCACCTTCACCGACTTCATCTTGCTTCCCAACATTCGTTCAATTTCATCAGAATAATCTTTCACCAAGTCTCTGCCGTCCAACTCCACTATCTTAATGATGGACTCCACATCTTTCAGTTTCTAGGAAAAAACAGAAGATTTCAGATAGATAGATAGATAGATAGATAGATCTGTGTATAATACAATATAATATAATAATAATAATATAATATAATACATCTGTGTACAATAAATCAATCAAGATTTATTGTATTTAGTGGTTGAGTGGATCACACTTAAACTTCTCAGTATTTATTAAATCTCACACTTCGGGTTACCCAGTGCAGTGCAAAAAAATATCCATTTTATATCATCAAATTTGTAATCTGGTATTGGTGGACAATAAGTACAGATGACAGTCTTTTTTTTTACTCTTTCAGTGTTTGTCAGTATTCATTAAAGGTCTTCTCAAAAACCCAAAATGCTGCAACAATAAATATCCATCTTCACAAGTTATTTAACTGAGTATTGGGTCTTAAAATCAGATAAAAAAAAAAAAAAAAACAAGTGCAACAATCTGCTAAAGACATCATTTCACTTGTTTCCAATGCAAATCTACTTGTTTCAGGATTTTTTTTTTAATCAAGTGATGTTATTTTGATACCAGAGGAGTGACCCGCCTCATTTTCAGATGCTGCCTCTTGTTTCCAGAGCGTTATTGAAACCGGTGAACTGATCTCCTCCTCTCAGACTGTGTGTGACTTGTTTTATCAGAGAAATCAGATTGTGAGAGTCAATCCCAGATTAAATCACCTGTAGACGGGTCGTTTTTGCAGCGAGGTAATTAGGTCACTTTCTCTGGATCAACAACCTGGGATTCTGCTTATTTAGACTCTCAATTACTCGATTAAGTAATTCACTAATCCCAATTAATCCAAGCAACCCATTTAATGAGGTGAACGGAGCCAAACCTCAGCTGTAACATCAGTGGATGAAGGCGGCGGCTCCGGACTCCTCCATCCATCCACACAGAAAACTGAACAGCTGGAACTGCAGGTTAGGCTTCGACTGATTTTTCAACATCGATAATAATACTGATATTTTTGGATTGAAGCTGCCGATAGCCAATATTTGTGCCGATATTCAAGATCTATAAATTTGACCATTTTCATGTCAAACCACCCCGAAAAATTCCCAATATTCAGTGTATTCCCCAGATTTGTATTCTTGTCAGGGTGGAAAAGCCTCTGAAACATTTTAAACATTTAGAACTAAAACTTCTACTTCAATTAGTGATTTCCTACGTTTCCCAGAATGCCTTTCAACAACACCCAGAGGACAGGTGGGAACCTGTTGAACAATGCCGTGATGGCGGTTGTTCAAATTACTCCAAAAAACGTTGAAGAGGACGTTGGATTTCACACACTACCGGTGGCAGATCCACAAAGATGCAAACTGTGGCTGCATTGCATTCTGGTCAAAACCTGACGTTTACCGCTGAGGTTTTACATCCTGAAACATTTTCTCATATCAAACTCCACTGTAGCTGCTGGAAACATCTGGAGGTGATGTCACCTCGTCTACGATTGGCCGGTTATCCACCAAGAAGAAAAACACAACAAACTACTGGATGGAGCCAGAGATGAAAAGAACACCAGCAGCTGATTTAACAGAGTTTTGTGTGTTTTAACAGAGTGTTTTAGGGGGATTTCTCCTTTAAAGGCAGGTTATTCATATAGAAGCCCATTTCCGCCAGTGTGATGAAACAAAAAAGATCCTGTAAGTCATTATAATGAGAAACTTTCTCAAAATAATGAATTAGTATCTCAAAATAATGAGTTAGTATCTCAAAATAATGAGTTAGTATCTCAGAATAATGACTTAGTATCTCAGAATAATAAGTTTCTCATTATTTAAAGTGATGAAAGGGTTAGGGTTAAAACGGTCCTGTAAGTCATTATAATGAGAAACTTTCCCAAAATAATGACTTAGTATCTCAGAATAATGAGTTTCTCATTAATTTGAGATACTAAGTCATTATTTTGAGAAGATTTCTCATTATAATGACTTACAGGACCGTTTTTTTCATCACACTGGCCATATATTCCATATATTCAGATCAGAGCTGCAGCAGAACTATAGGAGGCGATTCTCTATTTTAAACCAGGCAAACTGCAAATTCCCTCAGATAAATCTAAATCTGACAGACAGATAAATAGATGAATGTCTAAAATCAGAACAGGACTCAAATCCTGACGCTGGTAAAGAGGGCTCGGTCCTCAATCTGGCATTACCCTGATCCCTGCAGTGTGTGTGTGTGTGTGTGTGTGTGTTCCCCGGTCACACACAAACACAGACAGACGCTGGCACACATTTACTCACCGACACACACACACAAGCATACACACACACACACACTCTCTCTCTCTCTCTCTCCCTCTCTCTCTCTGTCTCTGTCCAGTCCATCCAGTCCTCTACTGGTTCGGGTTCAGCCTGTGTCTCTCACCTCTAAGCTCCTGCCTCCTATTCCTGCTGTCATTACACAAATAAAAGGATTTACCCAGAAAAAAAAAAATAATTTCCTGTTTAAGGCCTTATAATGGCTCTTATCCAAAACAAACTGCAGTCCTGCTTCAGTGTTTAAAGGGACAATCCCCCCCGAAACACTTTAAAAACAAAAGCAAATTGGTGATGTATTGGTTTTGGTGTCAGCCCCTCAGAATCAAAGAGCGAGGGCTTCTTTCTAGAGCCGCCATTTTGCACCAAGAGACGTTCAACAATCATACAGGGAGAGATCCATCGTAGAAGAGGAGAGAGACCAATTTCTCCACCCACAGGAGCAGGAGAGAGACCAGAATGCAATGCAGCAGAGAGACAGGTTGGGGTTGGAGGAAGAGGAGAGTCTCACTGTTTCTAGACTGGAAAACTCTCACTCTGCTATTACTCTCTCTCCACCTACACTTACAACCCAGAGCTGAACAAATTCAGGCCTCTTCCTCTGGGGGGTTGCTGAAAGGCATTCTGGGAAATGTAGGAAATCACTAACTGAAGTAGAGGTAGATGAAGCGGGTTGAGGGAAAGTGGCTTCACCAAAAAACAAAGACTTGCAACACGAATGTATTGAACGTCACAGATTGAAGAGAATTTGAGGGTTTGAGTTTTCCTTTAACTCTCCAGCCTACAGTAGATCTGCTGTAGTGGTTTTGACTTCCTCCCCTGAGAAATGCAATGAATTTCTTTCCTTCTTTACCCAGAAGGTCTCAATTATTAGAAGTGGCATTTCTCCCCCAGATTCTCCAACTACTGTTGAGAAGCCCTGTGCAGTTTCCCTCTGCTCATTAAATCCAATCTCTCCATCTTCACTGACTGATATGATAATGAAAATGAAACCCTCAACCTGTCCTTTAGATATTCTTCCTGTAAAATTTCTAAAGGACGTTTTTATTACAGTTTCCCCCTCTATTCTGCAAATTTTAAACTGCTCTCTGTCGTTATGTTCCTGAATTTTTTAAAACTTCTTGTTCAACCTCTTTTAAAAAAGCCGTCTCTTGATTCTTCTGATCTTAACAATTTTAGGCTTATTTCTAAGCTCCCATTTTTAGCTAAGGTTTTAGAAAAGGTTGTAGCAGATCAACTGCTTGCTTTTATTCATGAAAATAATATTTTTGAGAAATTCCAGTGCGGTTTTAGAAAAAACCATAGTACTGAAACTGCTCTTCTCAAAGTCATTAATGACTTATTGCTGTCAGCTGATGCTGGCCATAAATCCATTTTTGTTCTCCTGGACCTAAGCGCAGCATTTGATACCATTGACCATGATATCCTCTTGGACCGTCTTGCATTTTAAATGTGTCTGTTTTTATTGTAAAGCACTTTGTAACTGTGTTTTGAAAAGTGCTATATAAATAAAGTTATTGTTATTATTATTATTATTTACCTTCTGCAGCAGCAGAGAGCCGGAGTATTTGACTGTCACCTCCCGAAGTTTAACAGATACCACAGAGGCCCACTGCTGCACCCTGAAACAGACAGAGAGACACATGGTCAGATAAGATACAGGATACAAGCTGCAAAAACACAAAATCCAACACCATGACTGGTTCAATAGTTGTGATAGTAGTTGTAGTATAAATAGTAGTTGTGGTAGTAGAAGTAGTGGGTGTAGCAGTAGTAGTAGAAGTAGTAGTAATGATAGTTGTAGTAGTAATGGTACAACTAGTAGTAGTAGTAAGAGTTGTAGTAGAAGCAGTAGAAGTAGTAATGATAGTCGTAGTAGAAATAGTGGTATTAGTAGTAGTAGTGGTAGTAACAATCAATACTAGTAGTAGTGGTAGTATTGGTTGTAGTACTAGTGGTTGTGGTAGTAATGGTAGTAGTGGTAGTAGTAACATTAGTAATGGTAGTAGTAGTGGTAGTAGTAATGGTAGTAGTAGAAGTAGTAGTAACAGTAGTAATGGTAGTAGTAGTGGTAGTAGTAGTAATAGTAGTAGTAGTAGTAGTAATGGTAGTAGTAGTAGTAGTAACAGCAGTAGTAGTAGTAGTTGTGGTAATGGTAGTAGTAGTAGTAGTAATGGTAGTAGTAGTAATAGTAGTAGTAGTAGTAGTAGTAATGGCAGTAGTAACAGCAGTAGTAGTAGTAGTTGTGGTAATGGTAGTAGTAGTAGTAGTAGTAATAGTAGTAGTAGTAGTAGTAGTAATGGCAGTAGTAACAGCAGTAGTAGTAGTATCATCATCATTGGCCTCCCCAGTTAAGTTTCATCTGATCCTACAGTTTATTGTCTTCCTGCTGACAGTGAAACTCTCCTCTGACTCATCAGGATGAACAGAGTGTGACTGTGTGTCTGTCAGTGTGTCGGTTCTGTTCTGTTCGGTTTGTGTTGCCGCTCTGCTCTGATCCAGCGGTGAGTTATGGCAGAAAGAGGCTGTTAATATGACAGCGATGAAAGCGATTGGGATAATCTGTTCCTCACCGATCTGGGTCAACACGGAGCTCCAGGTGTCCGCTAAGCACAGGACTCAGCATGACCTGACTGTCTGACTGCACAGGGACCGCTACCTCCAAAATATTATCATTACTACATGTTTGGAATTCAACGTAATATTTAAAGGTGCTGTATGATGTCATTTTACCATCATTTTACAATAATTAGCACATTCATTTTGAGACACTGGCATAATTACCGTAAACAAACAAGACTATCACTGACAAGATTGGCAGCGGCTACCGGTCTCTGCACTGCATGTTACATAAGAAGCAATCTCTGAACCCATCTTCTATCGGTTTGATGACGATTAGACTCTGGGGGCGACGGCCAATATTTTGGGGTTTCCGGTGTAGCCAGCGGACATCCGGGCCAAGACTTCCTCTTCCGTGCGCCGGTCATTGTTTACAGTCCGATTAGCAACTTGAGACGCGAGAGTCGAACGTTTCTCCACACAAAACACAAACATCGATACTTTCTGTAGGTGTTTTAGGTCCGGACGACATTTCGGCTAATCTGTATAAACAGATATCTGCATATGAGACGTCGTCTCTCAACTCCGACTCCATTCTCACGTCTCAAGTTGCTAATCGGACTGTAAACAATGACCGGCACACGGAAGAGGAAGTCTTGGGCCAGATGTCCGCTGGCTACACCGGAAACCCCCAAATATTGGCCGTCGCCCCCAGAGTCTAATCGTCATCAGACCGATAGATGATGGGTTCAGAGATTACATAAGAAACCCAAGTTTCCCCCTGAAGTGATAGTTAGTCCATGGCCTGATTTCGGTGGAATTCAATCCATAAAATTTAGGATTAATTGTATTTCTGCTGACCACACTACACTACCCAGCATCCCTTTGATACGACAAAGACACAAGTTCCTGGTTTGGAATGTTCCAAATACGTAGCGGGGAACTTTAGATGCAAAGCTAACATGCTGCTGACAATCGCTCATCTGAACTCTGAAGCATTAACCGCTTAGCTTAGCATGCTAGTAAACCAACCAGGTAACATTGCACCATGAAAACCTTATAGTTAGCGATAGTTCTGGTGTTTGGCTAGTGAACGCTGTCATCCACCAGAAAAAGGAGCAATAATTTTGGTTCGCTCCTTGTGGTGAAGAGAATCAATTTCATGGGAAATGTAGTTCTGTAACTGCACTTATAGTACACAATCTTGGTACAAAAATGTATACGTCTAGAAATGTCTTATGTAACTGTAGGTGCTGCAAGATGCTTTTCAATACAATCTATTGCTTTGTTGATATAAGCCTATCAAGCATTATTAATTTGACAACAATATATTGATGGTTAAAAAAGGCATGTTGCTTTGGCTTAGCAGGTTTAGGAGCCAGACATGATCTTTGGAAAAACAGGGAAACAATCCATGGCGATTTGGCTGTTGCATACTGCAAGGATGAAAACGTACTCAAAAGAGAGAGAGAGACAATAGGAGAGAGAGAGAAAGAGGGAGAGAGAGAGAGAGAGAGTGTGTGTGTGTGTGTGTGTGTGTGTGTGTGTGTGTGTGCGCAGGGTACGGGTAGTCCCAGGTGGTATAGGGACTACAGTACATACAGGATTAAGACACCATGGGATCAGCTGAGGGTTCCCAACATCACACACACACACACACAGTCCCGCTTCAGTGCTGTATAATGGTGTGTGTGTGTGTGTGTGCGTGTGTGTTTACTCAGCATGTGTTGAGAAAGAATGCCGTTTTATTGGTCCATCTGTTCTGCACATTAATCCTCTGGGTTCAGCAGCACTGTAAACACTGCGGTCGCTTTACCAAGAGGAAAAGACGATTTTTCAAAGAACGTCCCCATATGTTTGAGAATATATAATGGGGTTTAACAGGTTTCAAGGGCCAAAGGGTCACAATGTTCACTCAAAACACAATCTAGACGGCACTCAGTAGAGCGCATAGCTCCGCCAAAGCTATGTAACCATCAAGATATTCCAGTTCCACATGTCAGATTTCCACCAAAACTTAATAATTTCTTCCGTGCCACATCACCAACTTGTTTCACATTTTCCTGACTGGACCTGAATGGGACATGAGATCTGCCTGTTCACATTCTTCACACTTTTAATAATTTGATCTGATTATCTCAACACCACATGACCAATCAGCTCCCTATCTGATCAGAGCTGCTCTTCTACCACTGGACCAAGTTAAACAGGAAATGAGCTCTCCAGTGCTTCCATGTTGTTTGATTGGGCCAATAATGGAGGGTTTGCCTCTTCTTCTGTCTGCTGATTGGCCACAAAGTCTGATGGCGTTTCGTGAATCCGTTCGGAAGCTATGCACATTTTTATGACAAGCCACGCCCCCTTTGGCCTATAGGCCCTTTTCACGTTCTGTTTCTCAAAGCTTCTGTATTGAGAATCCGGTGCATTACAACTTCCTGTTGCCAGCTATGGCCTTCACTAAATCGCTCCACAACCTGCCCAAAATGTTTAATTTGTTACATTATGTATCTAGTGCTAGTAACCATTACAATTTTTTTGTTTTTGGATTGGTTTGTCAATAAGTCGCAAAAAGAAACTTGCCACAGGATGTTGTAATGCACCGGTTTAGCTGTTACCATGACGATGTGAAAAGGGCCTGTTGGTGTGAAAAGTTAATCAGTAAACTGTCTTGTCTTTAGCCCTAGTCTCTACTCCAAAACATGAAGAGTTGGAGCTTGAGAAGAGTCAGCTCAGTTAACCTGAACAAACTGTTAGCTAGCTATCTAGCCAGCAAACACACTGGCTAACTACAAAGACACTGATGTTAATGTTAACATGCTAACACTAGCTGCTACTAGATACGCTAGCTCCTGTGCTAATCAGATGTAATAAGACAGTGATGGTTAGCTGACCAGATACTATGGTTAGCTAGCTAACCAGCTGACGTTCCTTTGCGTTCTTCATGACACATTTGATGTAATATCTAACGGCTGAAGAGTGATTCCAAAGAACGCCAAGGATGGAGGACAAACTAAAATCCTGTTTACTTGCAAACCAAGGATTCATCGGATGGTGACTTGGTGTCAACAATGGGAAGTCCCAAGGTTCATTGCGAGAGCATCAGGTCTTTCGCAACAGCACAACAGTCTATACAATCTATAGTGTAGTAGTCTATAGTCTATAGTCTAGAGCCGGGTGAACAGTGTTACCAACTCTTTTCCAAGTACTGTGGACATTTTTTCCACAGTCTGGTGTACCAAATACAAGTACAAGTGAGTACAGATAAGACAATATAAGACAACATTCCATATTTACAGAAACCTCAGACATACAAACATAAATTACAAACATGTAGCTACTGGCTGCTCAAAAAGTCACTAGAGGTCGCCAGATGATGTCATACCCTAATTTGCATATCAAAATGCTACAGTCCCCAGTGTTAGCAGAGGGAGGGAGGGGGCTGTGCTGTGTATGGGAAGCGATGAGTCATCAGACCACTTTGGATTAGACAAACAAGTATAACAAACCAGCATCAGCCATCCCAATTTATTGGTAAATGCTTTGCAATTCAACACATTAACACTGTTCCCTGTGGGCAGAAAAAGTTGCCAGATTTGTTGCTCGTCACTTTTCAGAAATGAAGTCGCTAAGGTTTTGAAAAGTCATTCAATCTAGACACAAAGTCACCAAATTAGCAACAGTTAGAAACCAATATTAGGAAGGTCAAGGGCCAGAGGTCACAGCATCCAGATAATAGCTAGAAGCCATGTCATCAGTCCAGTGACTGACAGCAGTCTGCAGTGATGTAGCCGCAAACTATGACTTCTAATCAGTGATCAGTGGCCAACAGAAGGGAAAAAAAAGAAAACCATTAGTTTTTTGTATTTTGTTCTTAAAATACCCGATCTATACATCATACATCAGTTTGATACTGTGTATGCTACGAATCTGCCTCAGACTGAAAAGGTGGTAAACTCTACTCTGCAAATAAAAAGGCGGGTCAAGTGAGTTGAGGTGGGTTTTTATCCTGCGGCGGGGTTTTGTTCAGCAGGCATGTGGCGGTCGGATGATGAATGTGGGTCAGGCTGGAAACTGACCGGGCTGATTGGGGAGGGCCGGTGGCCAGGCGGCCAGTCAGCCAGGCGGCCAGGCAGCCAGGCGGACCCACAGATGGTCATGTAGTCACTGTGTGTCCGCTCAGGAAGCTTATAGGCAGGGGCGAAAATATCCTGCTCAGGGGGAACTACTGTTACTCTGCTGGAATTTTGCTTACAGTAATAATCTGTCATTTCCCTCTAACTGTCTGTCCTGCTGCTCTCTCTCTCTCTAACTCAACAGTTCATATATCCAGTTCTTAAATCTTCTCCACTGTCTGTTCTAAACAGCCGGAGTCTGGTCGCTCTTTCCTGGGAAAAATCCTCTGCCGCACAGGAAGTGATGCGTTTTACGTTTCCGGTTTGTTTGGAATCAACAGAAGAAGAAGAACTGGATAGTTAGCATGAGCAGTGATAGCCACCATGGCTGAACAGACAGAGAAAAGAGAAACTCAAACTGCATCAACAGTAAATCCAAGCTCCGCCCACACTGTTTGATTGACAGGTGATCTGCGGGAAGTGCAGTACAGAAACACCACAGCAACAAGCGCTTAGCAATAAAGATGGAGACTAAATCCTGAATCCTGAATTTCCCCAAGGGGATCAATAAAGTGCAATCTTATCTTATCTTATCTTAAATAAGAAAAACAGGGATCTCAAGTATTACTACTTTAAAGCAACAATAGTCCAGATTTTGCTGTCAAGCGTCTTCTCAGTCTGGTGTCTGGTTGCTTTGGTTTGGTTTTACTGACCTCACCACACAGGATTTCTGGGTAATGAAGTTTTCAAATTTTTATCGAAAATTTTCAGCTACCTCTCACTATCATTTGGAGCCACCAATATGCAAAGCTGCCTAGTGCAGCAGAAGTCAAATTACTGGTGTAAAAAGCTGCTAATTTAAAATGTAGTCACTGAGTTATATTTTTACAAAAAAGAACATTTTTACATACGATCTTTCCTTGAAATGTTAAAAGGACTCAATTTCTTTTTGATTCTGATTAGCCAGTTTTGTTTTTCACTTTACCACACCAGAGCGTTCTTTAAATCATTATTATTATAGAACCACTGTCCTAACTAAAGGACCCTGTGGAACCCTCCATGTTCTGCGTGTAGTAAACACACAGAGTGAGAGGCAGAACAGATTTGACTGGGTCAGGAGGGAATACAGCAGCACAGATATTCCCTCATGAGGTTTAGGGAAACACAGTGAATCATGTGACTGTTTTTTATTTTAAGCTGAATTTATCCAGTGGAAGCGAAGTGAACTGAGCATGCTCCCTGCTTCACCTTCACACAGATCTACACACTCACACAGCGGATCTGCAGCAGTTGCAGGTTCAGTGTTCAGGTTCACTTTCCCCACCAACATTTTCCCATCTGGTCCGGGGAGTTGAGCTGGAAATCTTTTGATCACAAGCCCACCTCTATAGCGTCTAGACTGCAACTTTCTGCTGGCCGAAATATATTTACTCAGGCTCAAGGTTCAATGATCAATTCTTGAAAGACTTTTATGAAATGATAAAAGATGTAGGAACTGACGTGCTGCTTGGTGTCTTATTTGTAAAAATTAATATCTGCAGGTGCTGTTTGGAAAAATCAGGTGAGATCAGCCTGAACTGAAGAGAAGGAGCGTCTCTGCCCAGTAAAAGGTTATATTATTCCTTTTATTAAAATGGAGTCACTCTAAAGAAAGTCCAGCAAGATTAAATCCAAGGTGTTACCACTATGGACATGACACTGATGAAGACCACAGTGATCACAACACCTTGGTTTTATCTTACCTTGTCCTGATAAAGGCAACAGGAGAGGATAAGAAAGGAAAGGAAATGAAATGGGAGGAGAGGAGAGGAAACAAGGGAAGGGAGACAAAGGAGAGGAAAGGAAAGACGGAGGAGTAGAGGAGAGAGGAAATGAGGAGAAGGGAGGAAAGGAGACGAGGAGAGAGGAAGGAGAGGAGAGGAAATGGGAGGAGAGAAAAGAAAAGGAGACAGTAGGAGAGAGGGATGAGAGAGGAGGAGAGGGAAGGAGAGGAGAGGAGTGGAAATGGGAGAAGAAAAATGAGGCAAGGGAAGGACGGAAAGAAAAGGAAATAGCAGGAGACGAAAGGAAAGGAGACAAGGTGAGAGAGGGAGAAGAGGAAAGGAAACGAGAGGAGAAGATAAGGAGAGGAGAGGATGAGAGAAGAAACGGGAGGAAAGGAAATCAAGGGAAAGGAAAGAAGAGGAGGAGAATCGGGAAACTTTCTTGAAACTTTTTTTAAACTTTCATATGGCCCACGTCAGTAATTCTTTTTTAGTCTCAACTCCTGGAGAAACACTGAAATATTTCTCTCTCTCCCCTCTGAACTCTTGGAACCTCTGGGACAATGTCCTTCACCTGTCTTAAAACTCCTACAGTGAAAAGGTAAGCCTCTAATATCATATATTTAAACACATTTTAGACAAGTAGGTTATAGTTCAAAGTCTTCATAGGTTCCCCTACACCTAACATTAAGATGAACATTTATTGTAAAGCTTTATTTGGTGTAGGGCCAGGTAGGCCTCTGTCTCATGTCTGTTGAAAATAAGCTGCAAATTTTACAGTTACCAACAGCAACCAATGTTTAAATCTTTGCTCTAGTTGCTCTAAATAGGTTTTTCCCCAATTGTTTTGTAGATGGAAGCACTTTGGGTTGCCTCCTAGCCTTGTCTCCTAGCCTTGTCTCCTAGCCTCCTAGCCTTGTCCCCTAGCCTCAATGGCAGTAAGCCTAAAGTTTATTAACCAGAATTAATTCAGGCCCTATTTTCAGAAGTTCTTAAGTTGGAAAATTAAAGAAATTTGTAAGAAATTGCACTTAAGAGCCTTCTTAAGAACTTCCTAAAATGTCCTCTTATGTCATTTCTTAAGATCTATCTTAAGAACACATTGGTGAATCTGGCCCCTGTTTGTCATTTTTTAAGAAATCTTGCTAACAAACAGACGGACAGACAGACAGACAGACAGACAGGTGAGAGGTGAAGCCATGACCTCCTTCTGACTTTGTTGGTGGAGGTAAATATGACACAGCAATTACAAGCACTGTGTCATTCCAGAGGTCATGAGCTGGACCTGAGGCCACACAGAGCAGACTGCAGCACACACTCTCAACTGAAGCAAACACACTGTTCTGTCTTTACTTTACTGATTTACTTTACCAGACAAATGTGATTATTATCTGCTCACACTGCAAAACATGACAAGCTGATCCACTGATTTTATCTTGTCTCCAGACCTATCAGCTTATTTCATGATATTTTTAGTCAAATTCTCTCACTGCACTGGCAGATAATCTGCTGGTTTCAGTAAATTTCACTTGATTCAAGCCAATATGACTTCTTTGGTAACACTTTACAATAAGGGTCACTAAGTTAAGTGCTTATTAAGCATTAACTAACCATTAATTAACAGTTAACTAATGTGACTGGTAATCATTTACTATTGGTGTTCATGTTAACTAAGGTATTAATTTATACATTATTTAAAAGTCATCTTTATAAACTATTAAATAATGTATACATTAATACCTTAGTTAACATGAACATCATTAGTAAATTACACATTAGTTAACTGTTAATTAAGTCAACTGAAGTCAATGGGGACCTGTTCTTTAGAGCTCCAAAACAAAAACAGCCAAACAATCACACTGTGAATAGAAAGACCTATACACCATTATTTGTTGCAAATCAATCAGCTGTAGTTCAGATTTGCACTAAATGATGGTGTAAATATACTGTAGGTCTTTGTGGAACTCTGAAGAACTGGTCCCCACTGACTTCAGTTGTTTTGGAGAAGGCTGCTATGGAGTTGTGCTGCAGCCTCCCTGTGTGTTATATGGACAAACTTCACCTGTGTTTCAACTGGCATGAGGGGGAGGAGATGATGACAGGATTTTCATTTTTGGGTGAACTATTCCTTTAAGGTACGTTTCCACCAATTCCATCATTTCCACGCTTCCCCTTCATTTTCTATGGAAGCAGCTGTGCAATGCATTCTGGTAGTGAAGCGGTGAGTTTCCAGAGGCGTCGGGCTGCGTCACGCCGGCCGCTCCACATTTGCATAAAGTTGAGGTCTAGTCGACTTTATGCAAATCGGGGACCTCTGTAAATTTTTTTGCTTTCGACATTTATTTGCTGCTATTATCCAGACAGCAAAGTATACAAAACCTCCCTGTATCTCGGGAATGATTGTACATCACAGATAAAAGAAGAGACAGAGAGGAGAGGAAAGGTAGAAATGATTGTTTTCTGCAGACAGGAGGTTTTTAGAGTCAGCAGAGGAGGAGGAAATGGGAGAGGAGGAGGAAGAGGAGGAAGTGAAGACGACACTTACGTCTCCGGTGGGATCTTCATCTGAGCCTGCGCTGTAATCCACAACCAGAAAAATCCCAGAATCCACAGGAGCGGCGTCCCCCTTCCTGCCGTCCCGCCCGCCATCCTGCCCCGCACTCCTCCTCCTCCTCCTCCTCCTCCTCCTCCGGGCGTCAGATCCACGCAGCTCGGGTTCAAAGTCCTCGTTTCAAAAAGCAGCTTCGGCTTCAGCTTCAGAAGCCTGTGGGGGGGGGGGGGGGGGGGGGGGGTTCTGAGAGTTCAAGAGGATCCTAAAGAGTTTGTGGGGAAAGGTTTTCTCATGTTGGCTAAAGCGAGAAGACGAAGACGTTCACGCTTCTGGACGAGCGCCGCGGGACGCTCTGCCCCGCGTCCGGAAACCCCCGTCCCGCTGCCGGCATCTTCTCACCGCTCCACCGGTCAGCTTCTCATCCTCGGAAAAAAAAACCCTTCCAATGGTCGTTCTTAAAAGATCCTTTATGAAATTAAAGATGTGCAGGACGGACCGAGGAAGAAGAAAAAACTATGTTTCAATGCAAGAAGAAGAAGAAGAAGAAGAAGATCTGGGAGTAAGAGGGACGAGTCGGAAAACTCCAGGACAGAAGTTCATAAAGTCCGTCACATCAGCCGGCTTCCTCTGAACCTCAGGCTCCTCCAGGCTCCTCCAGGTTCCTCCAAGTTCTCTGTCAGACCAGGACCAGGACCAGACCCCGGGCTACACCTCCCCCCCCCCCCACCTTCATACAGATATTTAGGAAGTAAATACCCCAGGAAGTAGAAGGCAGTCTGCAGCAGTCATCGATTTTTGCAGCCGCTTGCCTCCACTGTCGCCCAATTTACGACGTAATCCACTTGGATTAAAAACTCCCCTCCCACCAGAGAGAGGAGAGGGGCAGAGGGAGAGAGAGAGAGAGAGAGAGAGAGAGAGAGAGAGAGAGAGGAGGGATTGGAGCAGGGGATTGGACGAGGGACTCTGTTTTATCTAAGAGGATTAGAGTGATTTCTGGAGACAGACTCCGCTCCGACCAATCAGAGCGGCAGAAATAAAAGCCCCTGTGGTTTGGTTTGGCTGAGGGACGGAGAGCCCAGCCAGGACCGACATGACGCCCCGACACACACACACACACACACACACACACACACACACACACTGACACACACACACACACACACACACACGCACACACTCACACACATACACACACACAGAAACACGCTAATATCTGAGCAGGACAAAACGAGGGGACACACTGAGCTGTTTATACACACATACACACATGCATGCACACACACATAGACACTGAGCTACACACACACACACACACTGAACTACATAATTACATACACACAAATACACACTCACACACACACACACACACACAAATACCTACAGGCACAGAACTGCATAATTACACAACAATAACTGAGCAGGTCGGAACTGGGGACACACTGAGCTTTTTACACACGTATGTGAACACACCCATGGACACAAAACACACACACACACACACACACACACACATACACACTCATAGACAGCAAGCAGCATGCACACACACACACACACACGCTAATAACTGAGCAGGATGAAACCGGGGGACACACTGAGCTGTTTACACACACCAGCACACACACACACACACACACACAGAATTACTCACACACACACTTAGACACACACATGCACTCTCACACACCTACAGACATTGAGCTGCATAATTACACACACACACACACACACAGACCCTAGACTGCTTATACATGCATACACACCAGTATGTACATGTGTGTGAATGTGCACACACACTCACAACACTCCCACATAGACAATGACCTGCATATACACAGTCTTTCACACACACACACACACACACACACACACACACACACACACACACACACACACACACACACAGGTGGAAGCCTCCCAGGTCTCAGTCCATACTCTGTGTCAGATCCTCTGCTCTGTATTGAGGATCACTGCAGACTTAAATCTAATCCGTTAAAAACCCAATTAGAGGGCTGAGCTGCCGAGCGGCCGGCCAATCACAGCGCTCCCTCGGCATCTCTCCGCATCATCGCAGAAACACATCTGATCTGATGCTTATTTTGGACACCGGTCTGCAAATGGAGCGTCTGGCACCAGCACACACACTTCAGACTGGAATAAAGATGAGAGTAGATGAAACTTTATTGATTCCAGAGGGGAAACGGTTCCGCCGCAGCAGCAGGTGGTAACAGGATACAGCAGGGGAAGAGAGAGAGAGAGAGAGAGAGAGAGAGAGAGAGAGAGAGAAAGCACTGAAATAAAACAGAAATTAAGCAATTAAAACAAATAATAAAAACAATAAGACAACAATAAATAATAATAGAATAGAATAGAAACAGTTGTGGGGTTATATTAACATTATGCTATATTAAGTAGACTGTAAGAGAGGGAAATATGGAGAAGAGTATTGGATTGATTTACTTAATTTACTAATTTAATTTACTTTATTACTTTATTTTTTTTGTTTTCACTGACAGATGTAACTAACTGTATCAATTGCTTACTTAAATATAGCTTACTAAATTTGAAATATGTGCTATATACATATGAGTATGTTTAAAGGTGTATGCTTATATAAGTATGTATAAACATATATGGTAACACTTTACAATAAGGGTACAGTAATTAAGGGTTAGTTAATGCTCAATAAACATTAACTAACCCTTAATTAACAGTTAACTAATGTGTCTGGTAATCATTTACTAATGGTGTTCATGTTAACTAAGGTATTAATTTATACATTATTTAATAGTCCATCTTTATAAACTATTAAATAATGTATAAATTAATACCTTAGTTAACATGAACACCATTAGTAAATTACACATTAGTTAACTGTTAATTAAGAGTTAGTTAATGTTCATTAAGCATTAACTAACCCTTACCTTATTGTAAAGTGTTACCAAATTAAGATATAAAACTCAGTAGAGCTCAAACTTCTGCTGAACAGTTCTCCAACTTCAGCGTTGCAGCCTCCGTAACAGTTTCCAGTGAAAGAGAACTGGAATGCCCTGTTAGTACTGGTACTTTACTGATATTTTACTGAAGTAGAAGTAAAAGTTCTGGTGTAAAAATGTCCTCCATAAAAGTAAAAAAGTGTGTGATTTAAAATGTCCTCAGAGTAAAAGTTCCTGAGTTCCTCTTTAGAACAGAGAACGTTGTCAGCTGTGATCTTCCCCATGTGGTTCTAACAGGAGAGAGGACAGAGTTCACACTAGATTCTTTTCACTGGAAACATTAGAAATGAGAAAATAAAGTGCAGAAACAAAGTAAAGTCAGATTCCTCTTCTCACTGTGAATGGATCCACAGTTTGTCAGTTACGTCGATCCGGTTTCTGTTGCTGATGGAGAGACACACAATCTGTTCTGTGATGGATGGATTTAAGATGGACTGAAGGACAAAACAATACGAAAGTAAAATGACTGACTCAAAAAGTACAAATACGCAAAAAGTAAATACAGTAAATATAATTAGTTACTTCCACCCTTGACTGTTTCTGTTTGTTTATCGTTTGTTTTCCAGGTTTGATTTTCAGACAAAATATCATGTGAAAGTTATGTCGGACTTTCCCACCAGCACATGAACGCAGCATAATAGTTACAGCTAAAAACAATAATGATCTACTTTTTGAAATATCATGCTAACAGACAGACAGACAGACAGACAGACTGGGTGGAAACATAACCTCCTTCCAGCTTCATAATATCAGTATGTAGTATGAAATAATGGAGCCACTATGAAAACATCATTAGTAAACACTGAATATATAATGAGCTGCAGCTACTTGCAACTGTCAGTAGTTTGGTTTCACACTGCAGACTCATTAATGATTGATCTGAGTGACAGGAATAACCCATCAGCTGATCAATAGATCTGACAGGGATCTGATCCTGCACCGCTGTGACCGACTGCATGGCCTTCAGCTCAGATCATTATGGGATGGTGAATCATCTTTACACTGCATCGTTTTCTAATAATGACACTAATAATCTGTATCCATTTTAAAAACAGTCACAAAGCTCATGATTAAAAAACATTAAATCAACAGAAAAGCAATAAAAGCAAACCCTAACCCTAACCCATAAGAATCATAATAAGGAAGTCAAAACAAATCATTAAGGTATTTATTACATAATGATTAGGTTATCATTACATTATTATATGAAAAAAAGTCTGTAGTATCCATGCTGTCATCTCCTCATTGAAACACACATGGAGAAAAACCTCTGGCAACAGTGGAAGAATGAGTCAAGAGCTCCATCTAGTGTTATGAGAGGAAGCATGCAACTGTTATCCATACACACACACACACACACACACACACACACACACACACACACGACAGCTCTGACCCCATTTCATGCAGTTCATGATGGGCTTATTCTTTCTGTCTGTGTGTATTTCTGTCCTTCGTGACAAACCAGTGTTTTGACTGAAGTGTGACTGCAGCCATTTGGCCGAGGACCAGTTCAGTTGATCCTGCAGAGCGGTGGTTCTCAACGTGGGGTCCGAGGACCACCAGAGGTCCTTGAGGGGCTTCCAGGGGGTCCTCAGCAAATTGATGAATTGTTAAACTTCAGCATTATTTCATTTACAAGAAGTTAACACAATCGGAGAATGTAGAAGAATGACTGTTCTGATCATAGTTTCTCTGTTATCTCTCTACCTACAATACAGACAGTCATGGAGTTCTGGACAAAATCATATCTGACAATAAAAATATTCTCAGATTTGGGTCTGAGAGACAAAATCTCATCAAATGGGGGTCTGTGGCTCTAATGTGGACTAAATTAGGGTCCTGGATATGAAAAAGGTTGAGCATAACTGCTGTAGAGTCAAGTCAGATTTTATTTATACATCACAATTCGCAGCAGAGCATTTCAAAGTGCTTTATAGACAAGAAAAAGAGAATAAATAGTAAGAAAATAAGAGCATGTAAATACACAAATATACAGTACATACATATACACACACACACACACACACTACCAGTCCACAGTCTGGACCCACCTGACTGAATGTTCTCTGTTTCTCATTCTCTTAAAGCCATTTTGATCTAAAGGCTTCTGCTTAAATGTTTGAAGTTTGTTTCTTCGACAAATATAAATAGTGAAGTTGATAACCAATAAATAAATAGATAAGGTTTGGATCTGGATCAGACCGACAGGAACCAGGACCAGGACCAGCAGACCAATCTTACTTCCACAATTTGACGCATTCCCATTGAAACAGGATGTTGGGGTGGGACATGAGGATTTAAACCAATTTACAATTTACTGGTGTTTTATTCAAAATTACCCAGATTAGTGTGGACAAGGTCTAAGTGCTGACTACCCAAAATGTTCTAATGACAAAGGTAAACAGTTCTAGGTTTGTCTGTCATAATACAGATATGAATATGAGCAGCTGATTGACTTTTTTTAGTTCCCTATCATTAGTTCCTTATACATATTAACAGTTCCCTATAGATATTAATAGTTCCCTATACATATCCGATCCCTATACATATAAACAGTTCCTTAAACATACACAGTTCCCTATACATATTAACAGTTCCCTATATATATATATAAACAGTTCCCTATACAAATTAACAGTTCCATAAACATATACACAGTTCCCTATAAATATTAACAGTTCCCTATACATATAAACAGTTCCCTATATAAAGTTTCCAATACATATAAACAGTTCCCTATACATATCCATTCCCTATACATATAAACAGTTCCTTATAAATATTATCAGTCCCTATACATACTGTATTTTAATTCCCTATACTTAACAGTTTCCTATAAATATTTTTAGTTCCTTATACATATTATCAGTTCCCTATACATATTAACAGTTCCTTATACATATAAACATATATAAACGGTTCCCCATACATATAAACAGCTCCTATACATCTAATCCGTTCCCTATATATATTACTGTTTATGTATAGTTATACTTTTTTATATACAGGGAACTAGTAATATAGGGAACTTTGCATGTAGGGAACAGTTTGTATGTGTATGAACTGTTTATACATTAGAAGTTGTCCTGCGGGGGAAAATAGAGTTTATTAAATTTAACCAAAGGGAAGTAAACCAAATCATCATATTTTAGGACACAAACTGCCTTCATCTTTATGATCCTGGTCATGAAGTTCAGTTATACATATTACTTCGTACTCCGACCAAACCCTCAAGCCAAGCACATTCTCCAGTTGGATTTCTCAGAAGTGTGTGTGTGTGTGTGTGTGTGTGTGTGTTATAAGGTGCTGATGAGGTGGTTTCCAGGTCCTTGGGGAGTCAGAGATTTGGTAACCATGTCGTCGTAACTCCTACCAGTATGGGTGTCGGGTTCCTGCAGGCAGCAACCAGAGCCGTGCTCTCTGACCAGCAGGCTTCACGACCGAGTAAATCACACGCTAAAGCTTCACTTCCACACAAATACACCAGGAGGGTTTTTCCACTGAGGAGGCGCAGCATGCCGGACCCTGACTGGACCCTTACCAGGCCCTTACCGGGCCCTGACCAGGCCCTTACCGGGCCCTTACCAGGCCTGTACAGGCACAATATGGTGTGAGTTTATATTGGGTTCTGTTCCCAGTTTGGTTCAGTTTGGGTGAAGACACCAACATATTTATTTGGTTCTTGTTCACTGGCTTCTGCTGCTGAACCAGAACTGATCAGTATCCAATGGAAAACTGAAGTACTGATAGTGAACCATCATACTGATACTGAACCATCATATTGATACTGAACCATCATATTGATACTGAACCATCATATTGATGCTGAACCATACGACTGATACTGAACCAAAGTATTGATACTGAACAATAGTACTGATACTGAACCGTAATACTGTTATTGAACCGTAGTACTGATACTGCACCATCATATTGATACTAAACTACAGTACTGATACTGAACCATAGTACTGATACTTAACCATAGTACTGATACTGTACCAAAGCTATAGTACTAATACTATCACATATACATACTAGGCCCATTATAGGTACAAAACAGTATATGGCATTTCTGGAAGCCATGGAAATGAGAGAGTTAAGAAAGAAGTATACAGTAGCATTTTAATCTGTCTGTTGCATTTGTAATCGAAAAAATGTTTTAATAAATGTATTAGTATGGGAGAATTATGCTGATCCTACTGGAGGACAAGCTGGTGTTTTCCTGCAGCTGAACTGTTTGTGCTCCGTCCCCAAGAGGAACTGTTTGGAAAAATCTAATTTTGCTCTTTTTTCAACCATTGGAAGAGACAAGGAATCGTCTGGTAACTAGCTGGCTGAGAGACAGAGAGTCTCTCTCTTTGTGTTAAACTGTACAACATTAAATAAAGGACTGTCTGCAGTATTAATGCAGGATAGATGCAGCAGAAACACATGATGGAGGAGGAGCTGCTATATTAGTGACAGTGTTAGTACTCAGATTACTTTTTTCGTGGTAACTACTAACTAACTGTTTCAGTTCTTGTAATCTCTTATTATTATTATTATTTTTTTTAGGTTTTTAACTGCCCCCAACAGTGATTATTGATCAAAGCTCAGTCAGGATATGTGTCAGCAATATTGCTGCACATGTCCAGTATCCCCCCCCCCCCCCCCCTTACACATTTTGCCCCATGTTAAGTTGCACATAACGTGACTCTTGAGGCATGTGACATGTAGCGTGACCCGCTGTTCATCGTGCCGACGCGTCAGCGGGATCCTCTGACGGCGCAGGACGCAAAACACCCACCTGGGGTCAAAGGTCACGCGGTGTCCGTGGCAACATGCCAGTTACGTAACTGCTTTGTGTAAGAGCCACTCTCACTTCCAGTAAATACCGATCGCTTTCAGAGTCGCAGAAATTACATAACTGTGTCCAATGAGTTTGATGATGTTGTTGTTGTTGTGTCAGTTGTTTATCGGTACTGAGCTCTTCACATGTAGACACATTCACAACAGACATAAGAAATATATAGAATATATATCAGCATATTGAGGAGTTTTGTTCCATTTGAAAAACCAAAGTTGTAATCCGGCCCAGGACCTTTGTCGCATCTCATCCCCCTCTCTCTCCCAATCTTTCCTGTCTCTCTCTACTTTGAACTACCTAATAAATGCAAAAAGAAAAAGTTATTAATATTATATTTGTTTTAAAAGATAGTAGGGAACTTAAGTCATTTTAGAAAAACGGACTCATGAACTTCAGGAAATGTCAAATTCAAATCAGCTTTATTGCCATGACAGGAAAGAGTTCTATGCCAAAGCAACACAGTGCTTCAGCTGGAGTGACACTGCAAACAAGAACTAATGACAGAAACCAAAGCCTCACAGCAGAGACTCATATCCAACTCTTCTCTCTGAGGTTGAACTTGGATTTCTCATGTTCTCTGAAAACAAATGGTAACTTCTTCTTCTTGTGGGACAAAACCCAAATTGGGATTATTTCTTGAAATTTGGGTAAATACTCTTCTCTAATTATTTGATATTTCGGGCAGGACGGCAGGAAATGTGTCTCAGTTTCTATTTGCTGTCGGTCACAGCGATCACACAGTCTTTAGCATGGGACTGTATTACCTGGGGGCCTCATGTGATTTAGACATTACCCCCCCCACGTCTGTGTTTCGTGCGGCACAATCGGGGGATAAGTGAAGTCTGTATTTTACTCGAATTTACTGACATTATCCCCCGGATATGATGTCAAGGCTCTGCGTAACATCAACAAAAAACTTTGAAAAAAAAAATACGACCCCAAATCACCGAGATGCTGATTCGCACGGGACTAATATTATCACATGACCTCTGTGTTTGGCGAAATATGGTAGGTAATTTGCGGTGGAAATTTTACTTTACAAATTACGGACATGGCAGATTCACACGGGATTAAGATCACAGACGACCTCCGCAATTATTACAAATTACTAGAGGTCCCCAGG
Source organism: Centroberyx affinis (assembly GCF_046629955.1). Taxonomy (NCBI): domain Eukaryota; kingdom Metazoa; phylum Chordata; class Actinopteri; order Beryciformes; family Berycidae; genus Centroberyx; species Centroberyx affinis. Next base: position 107 of record NW_027283385.1, on the reverse strand, counting down.
TCATACTAGTCCTGTACGAATAGGGCTTTTGTTCTCTTGGCTTGGAAGATTGAGAGGTTGAAGAGTGTCTCCCCTTCACTTTCTAATTTCTGACTGTATGTAATGTA
>NW_027283384.1:37500-45000 GCF_046629955.1 Centroberyx affinis | reverse complement strand
AATGGTGTTCATGTTAACTAAGGTATTAATTTATACATTATTTAATAGTTTATAAAGATGACTATTAAATAATGTATAAATGAATACCTTAGTTAACATGAACACCATTAGTAAATGATTACCAGACACATTAGTTAACTGTTAATTAAGGGTTAGTTAATACTTATTAAACACTAACTAACCCTTACTTAATGTACCCTTATTGTAAAGTGTTATGAAATAAAGTTTCAAACTCTCCGCCATCTTGGCCCAAAAGCAAGCTGACTCCTGCGTTAACACGTGGCTTGTGATTGGTGGAGCTCAGGTGGATTCAGGTGTTACGTTACGTCTGATTGGCTCCTGTGACTCTCAGACCCAAAACGCTGCTGATGAGGCTTAACGAGCCGCAGCCTGTAATGAGACCGGCTTCAGGCTGAACCACAGGCTGTCACCTCCTATATACTGTATATATATATAGATATATATATCAATAAGGTTAAAACAGTCTGACTTGTGTTGAATGTCGTGACAGTGTCGAGGAAAGCTCCGCGTCAGCACAATCCACCGCTTCCCCGGAGTCATCTGGAGCTAATTTTAGCGAACTTGATGTCGGCCGGCCTTCTGTCCTCATTAAGCCTGACTTTAACAACATGGAGCCTCTCCTGTTAAAGATGAATCATGCGACTCATTACAAACTTAGCGCCGTATATTTTTTTTCGCAATTCCGCCCGCAGCTATAGTTTGTCTCAATTATTTCCACACGCTGCAGAAAGCATTATTGCAACGACCACGTTCGACTTCGTTATTATTATTCATCGCTAACGATTGCCAGGATTCGTGCGTTCGAGTCGAGGAACGCGGAGCCGGAGACTCGGGGCTGTTTTGTCCCTAATGAGAGTCCGTCAGTGTTGTTGTTGGTGTGGAGCTCGCGGCGCCCGAGGCTCGCCATCACGGCTGGAAGAAGCCAGCTAATAAAATAAAGGACGCCGTTCTGGAGCGAGCCTCTGAACGACCGCACACACACACACACACACACACACACACACACACACACACACACACACACACACACACACCTCAGCCTCTCTGCCTCATCTGATGACTCACGGCCCCACGCTCGCAGCACACAGCGCTCGCACCGCGGCTCGCCCCCCCCCCCATTCGGGTCAGGGAGCACGGCGGGGGGTCCGGGGGCCACGTGGAGATCAGCTCCGGGCGTCTGCAGGGCCATCGAACCGTGCGGCAGCGGCGGGGGGGGGGGGGGGGGGGTTTCCGCCCGCCCGCCCGCCCGCTCACACGTGAACATCACATCACCTCCAAACACTCACAGACGTCCACATCCAGCCAATCAGAGAGAGGGAGCGCGGCCATGTTGGTGCACCTGATGTTTCTGCCCTGCTGCAGTGATCCCAAGATGGAGGTTAAGAAATGTTAATGACACACATGTATGCAGTGCCTGTACGTGTGTGTGTGTGTGTGTGTGTGTGTGTGGTGTGTCAACCACCCATAAACACAGAGGTTAATACTAGCTGACTACTCTGGCTTTTTGACCACTTAACCACACTGCAAAAACTGATAGACTTGTTCTTATTATTTATTATTATTATTTAGTTATTTTCTCTTGTCTCACTGTACTGGCAGATATTTTACCGGTTTCAACAAATGTGACTTTTTTTTCAGGAAGCATGTAACTTGTTTCAGGACATTTTCTTAGTAAAAGTGAAATTGTCTTGGAGAAAGTTCTGGTTCCAGATTTTCTTTCTTTTCATTGTTTTATGATGATTTCTTGAAAGACGTCATCATAACCAGCTGCATCATAACCAGCAGATTATCTGTCAGTGCAGTGAGAGAATTTGACTAAAAATATCATGAAATAAGCTGATAGGTCTGGAGACAAATCACTGGACAGTCATTTTTTGCAGTGCAACCAATCAATCAATATCAATCAATCAGTCAATACCACACAGGTACCAGGGAGTAACTTGGAACAGATCCTCATAGGTTAGTTTAGGTGAAATCAGGTTATAACTCTGTGAGGTTTGGAAGAACCAGCAGGATCTATTTCCTCACACCTGACGAAAGAAGCTGATTGGCTGTAATTAGCATCAGGGCTGAGGAGAGCCGAGAGGCACAGAGCTGAGGGAGACCACTCCCAGGAGGGTCTCTCTCTCTCTCTCTCCCTCTCTCTCTCTCTCTCTCTCTCTCTCTCTCTCTCTCTAAATAAAAACCTTCCTCTGGTTTTAACCCCTCAATGGTTCACTGGCTTTAGTTTGGATTTAATTCAACTGGATAAAAACTCCATAGTGATCTGAGCTGTGCGCCACTCCATATTAACCTCTCTCTCTCTCTCTCTCTCTCTCTCTCTCTCTCTCTCTCTCTCTCTCTCTCTCTCTCTCTCTCTCTCTCCTCTCTCTCTCTCCTCTCTCTCTCTCTCTCTCTCTCTCTCTCTCTCTCTCTCTCTCTCTCTCTCTCGGATGAAGCTGTGCATGTCTCTCGTCCATTACTGAGATTGTAATTGGGTCAGCCCCTCGGCGCTGATCGATAATGAGGAGGCAAGGTTAGCCTGTTTATGTAAGTCAACGGAGTGTGAAACGTGAGCTTCTGTGTTGGGCCGGGCCGGGCCGGGCCGGTCCAGGCCACAACGCCACGCCTTCGCTCAGAGACGCCGCCGCCGCCGCCGCCGCCGCCGCGTTACCCAGAGGCCTCAGCGGGAGCGAGGAGGCCGCCGCTGCCGGTTTGAACACCTTCACCGATAAGGAGGTCGGTACACGCGGCGCCGTGTCCCTGGCAGATGGCTTACATTTACCTGCTTTGTTAGGGCGGCACCCTGACAGCACGCCTGCCAAATTGTTTAGCGCTCCTCTCTGCCTGACCTCTGCCGCTCCGCTGAGCCGCTCCGTCCGCGAGGCGTTTCTTCTGCCGAGCCGCTTCTGATGCAGCCGCTTTACGCCCGAGACTCCGTTCAATATTCCCCACCGAGGTCACTGTTCACAGTCACCTTCTCTCCTTAAGCAGATCAGTGAATATTTATACAGTCCCCGCGCGTTGCCTGAGGCAGACACGGACTGTGAAAACAGCGAGCGGCTGTATTAGATATGGATGATAAATCGCTGCCGTATCGACGCGTTTTCTCCGCACGTCAGTTAGGTTTTAAAGCCGCTATTCTTAGCTCCTAAGCCGTCATTCGCTCTGCTGCTCAAAGAGAGAAAGAAAGTTGTCATGAGATAAAGACACGGCGAGATTAAAAAACGCTAAGAGCGCCTTTCCCCCCCCGAGGAAAGTTAATTACAATCCCATAACGAATAGTCCTGCGTCGCTCTGACTCTGTAATGAGTCACAAAGCTTTTAAAGCACACGCTCTTCCTGTTGAACATCAGCGGATGGAAACCATTTACAAAACAGTGATCATTAATAAGGAGACTGTCAAGACTTTACTGTCCACAGCCAGCGAGTCGGGGAATAAGATACTCAATACAGAATTTCCTTTTTGGATATTTTAAAGGATTTAATGGTTAGACTATGATTTTATTTTACACTGACACTCAGTGGAAAGAGCCACAGAAGAGAGTGAAATGCCCGAGTTCGAGCCTCGCCCGGACCCGGACCCGGACCCGGACTCGAACACACGACATCCAGAGCACAGGACCCAGCACAGACTGAGCCACTGGAGACACAGCATCACAGTATCACACGCTTTAAAGGAGAACACACAGTCATTTAGCGTTACAGCTCATTTACTTCTGTCTGCGTCTAGCTTACATTTCCCCCAGTCATTTTACGATACATGCTGTATGGCAGTGGTTCTCAACGTGGGGTCCGGGGGCCACCAGTGGTCCTTGAGGGGGTTCCAGGGGGTCCCCAGCAAATTGATGAATTGTTAAACTTCAGCATCATTTAATTTACAAGAAGTGAACACAACTAGAGAATGTAGAAGAATGACTGTTCTGATCATAGTCTCTCTGTTATCTCTCTCCCTACAATACAGTCATGGAGTTCTGGACAAAATCATATCAAACAATAAAAAATATTCTCAGATTTGGGTCCGAGAGATAAAATCTCAACAAATGGAGTATTTTTCATGGTGACATCACACTGTAAATATAAATATAAATTTAAATATACATCTAACCAATAAAACCATCAGATTTTTGAACAGTCCCGCCCCTCCAACCCTAGCATCAAATAAAACTGCCTTTCTCTCCCTGACTCATGTTCCATTAGTTTAGACGTTTTTCACTGAAATACAAAAGACAAAACACAACCTTCACGGTGTCAAACCTAGCTTGAAATGAACTGCTAACAAAGACAGACTCAATTAAAAAGCTGTGGATGTGACACTGAAGTGTTTCTGAGGATTATTTCCTGGGGGTATCAGCTGACTGACACACAGGACAAGACTGAATGAAGGAGGAAAATGAGCGCTGAGATCTGAACTATGCTGACTGTGTGCAGAAACACAGAGGAAGCTGGACCTGCTGCTGCTGACTTAAAAAACACACCAGCATTATCCTTTAAATAGAAGATTAAAATAGCATTTTTTGTATTGCTTCCATTCAAAAATAAACAAGCGAGATAATTCAGCAGATATCGAGAGGCAGCAGGCGGTAGAAGCTCTTGTTTTTCCTTCAGTTTATTCTGAGTCTCCTTCTAATCCCTCAGGGAACAGAGAGTCTATTATTCCCTGCCAGTACACTGCAAAAATAACAAATAATTTGATCTGAAGTCCACATTTCTACCTTAAAACATTCACTCGTTTCAGCACAATTCAGCCTGGTGGGAGAAACATAACGGTGCTGTCAGGTGAAAACCTTGTATCTCCACAATGTCAACTGATTGGTTTTATCAATACAAAGAGGAGCATGGAATCTGGAAGTTAAAACATGAAAATCACCAAAACTGGAGTTACGAGGTTTTCACCCAACAGCGGTGACACTGTCATTCAAGAAACAAGCGACAGCCTGTTAAAGCAGGTGGACTGACTTGAACATATTGCCTCCTGCCTCCAGAATTTCTGCAGCAGGTGGAACTGTACTGAAACAAGTGAAATTATCTCAGCCAAACCCGGCAGATATTTTCAATCAAATCGGAATCTAAAACTGAATATGAGGAAAAAAAAAGAACGACAAGAGTTATAAGGAATAAAGCTGGAGGCCTTCGCAGTGTAGCGTTCCTCCACTGCTTTGATCTGTCATGGATCTAATGTTAGTTATTCATAACCATCAGCATGTGTGTGTAACTCAGTGTGCGTGAATGTGAAGCAGGGAACGGCGTACGTGCTCCGCAAACCGAACCCGCATAAATAAAGGTTTATAAAAAAATTTAAAAAACCCCGGGGTCATGTCCAGACTGAAACTAATATCTTTCTGTTACAAGTCGATTGTGCGGCGGGTCACTCTGGTGTCCGCCGCCCCTCCGGGACGCAGCAGAAACCTCAACAAGCCGTCTTAATTGAGCTCCATCAGCTTCCGATGATGACCCTTAACGCCTGACATCCATCGGCAGGCGGTGACAGGATGAATGTCAAGCTCACGTCAAGAAAATCTTTTTGAGTTTTGAGTTCCCGACAAAAGAGTCCGCAGCCGGGGGGGGGGGGGGGGGCGGAGGGAGAAGCATCAGCCGCACAAAGGGGCTTCGCAGGACGTTCTTAAGCCGACCTCCCGCTGTGCCGAGGGGAAAAGCCTCGATCCGCATGCTAATGAAGACCGTATGAGGCCATAAACCAGATATCTGCTCTGTTAAGCAGCCGTGACAGTTTGCTGTTGGTGATTTGACTTAATACAAGCGACATTCCCCAGTGTAAACCAGCAGCTGTGTGTTGTACCGAAGCTGTGAGAGTCCCCCCCACCCCCACCCCCCACCCCCCTGAGGGCCACAGTCAGCATTTTAGCGGGGTTGTTATTCTGGTCCAGTAACAAAACACCTCATGTACCTTGAATGCAAAATAAGAGGTCACATGTTTCGCTACACTAGCCGCAGACAGGTGATTTAGTAGTCCACTGATCTGGAACAAAGCAGGAACAACACATGTTTCCCGTTTGGTTGGCGCTGTTGTCCAAAGCTCCTCACAGGACCGTGGCTCATAGATTATCAGCATGGACCGCCCCGGTGGGAACTGAACCCCAAACCCCAAACCCTGGCAGTGCCTTGCTCACACTTTGAGCCTCACAGGACCGCAGCACTGAACTGAATCAACCACCAAAAGTACAAAGACACTGAAGGAACCACGGACAACATCATGACAGCTGGCTCTTACCTTGAACAGCCGGAGGATGTTGGCCACCATGATGGACACGGAGCTGGCCGCCGCCCCGATGACCCCCACCACCTTATCCGGCTTGGCGAAGATGGGCGGGTCTCCGTTGGCGCAGCGGACGTCCGATCCGTCTCTCTCGATGAGAGCCTGGACGAAGGTGAGTGACTGCTCCAGGGCGTAGGTGTCCCGCGAACACGTGTCCAGGATCCGCGCCCCGAGTGTCACGTTGGGCAGCAGCTCCGGGTCTTTGTTGATGAGGTCGATGGCGAAGAGCATGGCCTCCAGGCGGTGGATGCCCTTCTCTTTCTTCAGCTCGCCGCAGGGCACGCCCCTCTCGCCGCGGGCGTGCACGGGGAACAGGCCGCCCAGCATGATGTCCCCGTCCAGGCGGATGGAGTGGGCGTACTCCTGCAGGGGCTGCTGGGGGTCGGCGAGCACGACGGGCTTCTGGGAGGCCGCGCCCAGCAGCCAGCAGCTCTCCAGCATCAGCAGGGAGAGGAAGCGGCGACCGGAGATGGGGGGGGGCGTCGAATCCCTCGCCATGTCGGGGAGGGCGGGGCGGCGGCGGGGCGAAGGAGCGCGGGTGCGGTTGCGGTCGGACGGCTGAGTGGCGGGCGGCTGAAGCGGCGGCGCTGGTGGTGTCGCGGTGACGGGACGGTCCTGACCATGGGTCCCCCACCCGGGACGGGGTCGACCACGGCGAGGGGTCCCACCTACGAAGGGTGACCTCCGGGTTTTAGCGCGCTGCAGACCGACGTGCCGGGCGGCGCATCCCTGAGCGGAGGAGGGCGAGTGGAGCGGCGGACCGGAGCTTCAGGTGATCTGGTGGATCTTCGTGTCTCAGCAGCTCTGGGTCTCACATTCTTCAAGAGCCTGTTTGGGATTTAGACAAAGAGAAGGAAAACTGGGTTACTCTCTTTAAAAGAATCTCTTTCTCTCTCACACACACACACACACACACATGAAAGTGACTACAAAGAGCTGACACAGAGCTCTCTGTCACTCTGAAAGATTTTCACATACAATCAGACACGTTTGAAAGTGACTGCGAAGATGAAACATAGAGCTGAAATACAGTAGAAACCACTGAAGAAATCCCCCTTCATGCATCCATCCTGCATCTACCTGCATCTCTATCTGTTAAAGGAATAGTTCACCCAAAAATTAAAACTCTGTCATCATCTCCTCCCCCTCATGCCAGTTGAAACACAGGTGAAGTTTGTCCATATAACACACAGGGAGGCTGCAGCACAACTCCATAGCAGCCT